>NW_026273363.1:0-7500 GCF_020536995.1 Dreissena polymorpha | reverse complement strand
TGTAACATGAGAGGGGATCTCCTTGCCTGCAGCCCCTTTCAATAGGGAAAAAGTTAGATAAGTACCCACACTGAGAAACGGCTAATTTAGAATCTTTATATAAAACCTCAAACCAACGTTTTATGTCAGGACCGTAATTACAGGACAAAGGACCAGGCCAATGAATCGTACGCCTTTTCAAATCAATTAGGAGAAGTAAGCCTGGGATCTCGTTTTCTTCAGTATAGCGCATAATGTCATAAATTAACCTAGTATTTCCCCTATGTATCTCCCTTTAATATAACCCGTCTGGTCGTTATGAATTAACTTGTCAATAAATAATTTAAATCTGTAAGCTATTACTCCAGAGGCAATTTTATAACAGTACTTAAAAGAGTATTTTTTTATATAAAGCCAAGATTGTTCACCCTTTGGGATACAGGTTATGATATCTTGAGTTTGTGTTATAGATAAATGACCACACTTATAAGCTTCATTTAAGGATCTGACAATAAAAGTACCTTTTTTTTTCCAAAACATTTTATAAAATTCTGCACTGAAGCCAGAACTGCCTGGGCTTTTATTATTTGACATCTTTTTTAAAACAATTGAAGCTTCCTCTAAAGTTATAACACCTTCGATTAAAATGGACTCACTCTGGTTTAATTTTGGGCAATTTATGTCTTTTACATAGTTATTAAAGTCTTCACTACTGCAATCATTATTTTGTTTATATAGAGACTTATAATACGATGCTATTGAATTAAGATTACCGGTTGGTCAGTTATTTCACTATCATCTTCATTTTTAGTTTCTATATTGATGTTGTTATTGCATTATTTTTTCAAGGCTACAAAAATATCTAGATGGCTTTTTCACCTTGTTAAGTCCACTGAAATTTAGATCTTAGCATGTATCCTTTTAAAAACGTGTGCTCTGAATATTTTTTATTTCAGTTTTCAAATTTTCAAGTTCTTCAGAGTTTCATCTAGGAAGTTTTCTTTCAACTCTTTAATTCTTGTTAATATTTGATTTCTATAAGTTTTGTTTCTCTTTTTTTTATAAGACCCATATGAAATAGATTTGCCCCTTAATTCCATAAGCAGGGGTTTCTAGTAAAATTTGATCACTTATCGTAAACTGTAATTCACTGTCGGGAATATCGTTTATATTTTGATAATTATAAATGGGTAGTGCGTATTGAGATTAATATCATCAATTTTTTGTTGATTTCCTGTACATACATTATGTCTGACAGTAAAGAGTTATCGTGTTTCAAAAGACCTGGTTTATGAGGAAAGTTACTAAAGGTTAAGTTTATAGTAATTATCGAGTGGTCCGATTGTAAACATGGTTCAATTCCATTGGTTTTAAAGTGTTGCAAGAAATCTGAAGAGATTAAAAATAGATCCAGCCTAGCCTGTTGTATCCGATTTTATATTTAACCAGTAACAATATTTGTATAAATAAAGTTAAAAAAATATATTATACATTTAGATGGGATAATAATATGATTTTTTTTTTAAATAAATTGTCAGTAACAAAGAGTTTCCTCTACATGGTCAAAAACGAAAAATTGAGAACGCTTCCCGCGAAATCAAAAAAGAAGCATTATCAAAAATGTACAATAGGAGAGAATAATACTTGATATAATAATATAATTGAACAAGCATTTAAAAAAGTAAATATGTTATAAAGGTAGATCATACCCTTTAATTCCTACTTATGTACTCTTCTTCAATGAAGAAGAATATCTTGGGGGAGAAAAAGTGTTATTTTAATCTTTGTACCTTGGTTTCAGTTTTATTAAACTTGAGAGTGGATACTACAAGGTACATGTAAGGAAAAACTCACTAAGAATAATATATTGTAATTATTCATAAGTAATCATCAGGTGTAAGATGTTCTCAAAATTATTGAAAAAACAAAAACTAAACTAACGAAGCTAGCTACAAGGCGATTCAGTCCAAACAAAGACCCGGAAAAACTGCAATAGAGTAAACGTATATGCTCTAAATGTTGAAAAAGTAATATATTCTACTTCTTGCATGTGTGTGTGTTTGCGCGCGCGCGCCTGCGTGCGTGTGTGTGCGCGCACGCGTGCGTGCATCTGTGCACGTGCGTGGTGTGTGAGTGCGCATGCGTATGTGTAAAGTGTGTGTTTGTAAAATGTTTACAGCTTATGTGTTTCGAGTCGTTAGTTATCGATTTACACTGTAACCAAAAAAGGGGGCTGTGTCATATAACAATAACAACAACAAGAAAAACAACACCATGGGCACCTGTCGACTTAACGAAGGCTACAATACTACTCGGTCCATACTAATATGCATACATAAACAAACGACTATTGTGTTACAAATATAATATTGTACAATAGCATATTATGGGTATTGTTTTATCACGCTATATTCCCCATTAGTATATATAGGCCTCTAAATATAAAAGTATATATTACTACTACTTGCATGTGTGCGTGTGGATGGGTGTGTAAGTGTGTGTGTGTGCGCGCGCGCGCGCAAGCGTGTGTGTGTGTGTTCGTACATGCATGCGTACGTTGCGTGTGTGAACTTACACCGTATGAGATTGTGGTCTTATAACAATAGACATAGATTAAGATCGATTATATAGTATGATATGCTTAAAAAAGTACGTATCTTTATCGAATTAGAGAGAGAAAAAAAAAATACTTAAGTTAGGAAATTACAAACAATAAAAAACCAAGAGAACAACAGGATCAAAAAACACACAACACAGATATTAGGGTGGTCTAGTTTCAATGTCATGATTAAACTGGTTTGCACACGTATTACAAATACGTGAATATAAACTGTTAATGATATGGTATAGCAAAAAAAACACACCGTCAGTTCTAACACGGAGAGCTCTATGTTTACCGGCGTCGATTTGTGCTAGCTGAAACCCTGCTGGCGTACGATAGTGAAGCTACAGCCTTCGGCCATGGTTTGCTGAGCCTTGTCTGAAAATGTTCGTAGTCGATTATCTCAAAAGCGCTCTTTACCTCTGAAGCGTGAATACAGCTTCCCATCGAACGACCACGCTCGCTCCACCGTCTCGGGGTCCTTCAGCCTAACGGACGATAGAACTTCAGCGTTCAATTTTGTCGGGTCTTCATTCAAGAAAATACCAGAACCTTTGAGTAGCTTTGCATTTTCGCATTACATCCGATTTTGTTTGGCGCCGTATGAACCTGACGATGACCTGTCGGATCTTCTCTCGGTGATATTTCCCTATCATATGCGCTATGTTCTATATCCTCCTTTTCAACGCGCAGACCAAGCTTGGAACGTTAAAGGGACCGACAACCATTTAAGTCAACGCTATTGAGGACTGAAAGTCTTCCGTCCTCCTTGTAGAACCCGTATTCGCAAATTGTTTCTCTACGGCTATACTGCTCGTGCTCATTTAAAATTTCTGCAGTACGCTTTTCTGAGTCATTCAGCTTTGTTTTCAGGTCTTGTAGCTCTTTGTCTTGCTGGTTATTTGGCAATGTAACGATCAAGTTTCCTTTGTCTGGTCGAATAATATGCTGCATTCAATGATGTCCAACATTTTGCGACTGAGCTCAAAAATTATCTTTGACTTCATCGAACGTTTCCTTATCATGGTAACGAAATAATGGAGGTGTCATCTTTCGTAAGGACTGTAGAAATCGTGGAACTAATCTCTTCGAGCCGCGATTCTATTGAGCGAATTGATAAACTTCCTAAGATTGTTGCCTGGGGACTTTCCTGTTCATTTGTTTTCTTTTTCGAGTCTTTCTTTGGAACTTCTGCCCCTTAAAACTTTCGAATATAGACGAGTCTATGAGCTAATGTCTGTTAACCTCGCTCGCAGTAGATGAATGCTGGCGTTTGTTCATGATTTCACAACTTACACGGGATTAACGGGACAGCATTCACAATAAACCCTTAAACACTCTTGTTCACTTTAGCTACTGTCACGGTGAACTATAACATGTTTATTGATGCGTCACGGAGGCGCCAGACAATGACAATCACAATCACAATGACCTTATGTGTGTATACACATATTATGTCAATAGCCAGAGTCTTTCTCACACCCCGCCCGTCAATAGAAAAATACAAAGCTTGAGGAAAGGCCCTCTCAAAGTCACAAACCTCGTTTTATTTTTTACCATGTCACATCCTGTTCAATAAACTTCACATCACTCACAATGTTATTGTGTGCCTCACCACGCGTTTTTTTTTTAGTTTTTAGAATTACATTTAAATTGATGCTCACTCAAAAACGGAAAGCGAATTGTCTTCATTATGAAACTTAGTCAGAAAATTGGTATTATTAATTTTTCAAAACAAGTGAAAATTGGTACTGATAGGTTTTGGGCAAAAATGGCCGCCATTATCACATAGTCCGATAGAATGAACAGACCCAATTCATGGTTAAAAAACCTTCTTTATTATAGTGATCGTATAGTTTCGCATTGTAAAAATATCTATTAGCCGAGCACCTTCGTCCAGTCGTGACGGCTAACCAAACTCGACTCTATCTTATACAAAATCTTGAAGTATTTATCAAAAACATTTGTCACTATCAACTTTCATTAATTGAGTTGATAAAGAACTAACTATACACTATTAAGGAAATCAGTCTTTATCAATACCCCCATTAATTTATGAATATTGGTCTTTTCCAACATGTAGGAAATGTACACTTTAAACAAGCAAACGTATTTCAATAGGGTGTACTTAGTTATACCATGGGGTGGAGCAGTTTTCTATTTTCGTTTATATGTAAACATGTAAAAACAAAGTTGCATTTTATCCCAATCTTCATGAACTTTGTCAAAGCGTATGTTTCCTTGATACTTTTGTATTGTAAATGGTTCTTGTCAAATCCGTATTAAAATCCAGGTCGGGTAATTTTCTATATATGCTTATATTAAATACTTTGGAAGATCTTAACCTCGACTTGAAGTCAGCTTTGTCATATAAATGTTCTGATTATTTGCACACGAGTTTAACTCGTCTTTAATTTCATCTTATTCCCTCAGGTGAGCGACCCAGTGGCTCTTAGCCCTCTTATTTGTGTTAATTGTTTTTGTTGTTTAGGACATATCACTTTCTGAAATAGTCAGAAGTGGTTAGAGTAATGTCAAATAATAATTCCTCATATTAGCATTCTATATTAAGTTTGAAATAATAAGCAGAAACTAAAATATAATATACTTCACTGATACTTGAACCAGTTTCTAATAAAATCTTTCAAAAAGAGTAAATATCACATGATTTCACCTTATTAAGCACTTCTTCTTGTGCGTTGTAAGTCCTTATTTTATTTATTTTTTTGTTCATAAATCCATTGACACCAGCTGGAACCTACACTTCTGTAGAAGATAATGTTAGAGTATGATTAATATAACACACTAAAAATACTGAAAAACAGATCATTTTTTGTAAGAAAGAAATGTAAACAACTTGAGTCTAAAAATAGTTAGGTATGGTTGACCAGGATTACAAATATAAATTTGATTGAAACTTTTGGAAACAGTGTAAAATATCATTTCAACAAACACATTGATATATCATTATCTTATAGTATTAACATACGCTATAAAATAAAAGGGTTTTTATTAACATGTTTTTCAATATTTATGTATCTTTCATTTTAAAATTATCATTTCTGGCCCACCATACTTTTAAATCCCCCACTATTATAGTGGTGGGGAACATATTGTTTTTGCGCTGTCTGTTGGTTTGTTTGTTTGCGTCAAACTTTAACATTTGCCATGACGTTTGCAATATTGAAGATAGCAACTTGATATTTGGCATGCATGTGCATCTTATGGAGCTGCACATTTTGAGCGGTGAAAGGTCAAGGTCATCCTTCAAGGTCAAAGGTCAAACATATAGCTTCAAAGCGGCGCAGAAGGGGGACATAGTGTTTCTGACCAAGAAACACATTTTTGCTCAAGTGTACTAATTTTTTTACTCTAGTTGTTTACGTTTTTTCTTGCACAAAGTATCCCTTTTCAGTGTTTCTTTATTTAATAATACTCTACTAACATTATCTACTACAGAAGTGTAGGTTTCCAGCTGGTGTCAACGGATTTATGAACAAAACAAGAAAATAATGACTTCCAAAGCCCAAGAAGAAATGGTTTTTAAGGTGAAAACATATTATCATATACTCTTTTAAAAAGATTTCATTAGAACTGGTTCATGTATCACTGAAGCATATGTTATTTTAATTGCGCACATTGTTCCAAACTTCATAATACAATGTTAATATAAGGAATTATTGTTTTACATTACCCCACTCACTCACTTCTGACCATTTCAGAAAGTGATATGTCCTTAACTTTGTTTTCATTTGTCTTACTTTTTCTGAATAAATACTGAAGAACAGTTTAACACTCATTAGCTGTTATGTTGTTTTATAAATCATCTTTCTAAATTTGATATTTAGAATTATAGATTTATAATTTAAATTATCAGCTTCTATGCGAAGATTTGAAGGTCAACTTAGTTAAATCTAAAAAAGTTTTTATTGAATCGTATATTAATGCTTACCATTATGTATCTGCTTGATACTTCACTGCAGCTATTAAAGTGTTATCTTGAACGCGCTTTCCGGTTTTTTAAATGTAAGATGTCTAGTTATCTCTAGTTGTAATGTGTGCATGTTTTGTGTGAGGAACTAATTTGCATAAAGCCGAATTAAATACCAAAACTAACCTACTTACATCGATGAAGCGAAGAAAGAGCGTTTCAATTCTTATACATGCAATTACGATTATCGTTCTGCAGATGTTTTCAATGGTTTGGCTAAAATACAATATAATTTGGGATTTATTCGTGCATGAATTTAGTAGGCGCCCCTTTACAATACGCAGTTTTGACTGTGTGCATGTCGCACATCGCATAATTAAACCAAGTTGTCCCACGCTCGATTTCCTCGTGCGCTTCTTGGAGGCAACTCGCTTCATTGAATATTAAAGGCAAGTGAAATGATATACTATAGCCAATCAGAATAATGTACACTAGTGAAACATAGGGCAATTGTAATTATGTAATAATAAACTGCAAGAAAATAAAATGTTATTAAAGTCAACCGTTACTTTAATATTCGCCGTGCATTTTTGTCGTTTTACAATGATGACTGCACGTAAAATTGGCGGCTAAATGCATAATACGCTTTCAATGATCCAGTTGAGTATATATATATATATATATATATATATATATCAGCATATGAGAGATTACGAGGTCTCTGATTTAGAAAGAGGAGATGGATCCAATTAAAGACATGTACTCCATACCTTTTTTATCCGATACACAAAGAAGACACAATTAAGGTATATAGGGGTACCTACTATTATTATTGATATAATACGTCATTTATTTAACGCTTATACAGGAAATATATAAGCGAACTTATTTGCGAGGTATATACAATTCAATTTCATACCTATTTGTGGTTTTCGATTTAAAACCTTATTGTAGATTTGATTGCATTACCTCCCCTACACCCCCCTCA
>NW_026273362.1:172500-234485 GCF_020536995.1 Dreissena polymorpha | reverse complement strand
AATTTGTAAACATTTTGTACGTGAAAAGCGACGCATTTCTTTGATCTCCATTTAAATCGCGATACACACATAGTACTTTAATTTATGATATGACGGTCTAGCCGTTTGTTTACTTAATTGTATGAACGCATCAAAACATCGAAGTTCATCTAGTTTATAGTATACCTCAAACAATGTATCACACAGACGGATCTTAATCGTAACGAAAAATATTAAATCAGTCTTACAACAAAGATACCAAATCTAAAATTGGGTTTCTTTGTGTGTCAAGTTTTAATTTTTGCTATGATCCGTTACATTAGCAGCTTAACTAAGAACGTTATCAAACCGTTTTTAACGCCACCGTTATAATGCTAAACAGTCTATTAACCTTATTTTCTAACGGCTTTCATAGTTTATGCAATACATCAAACATTTATAAACAAACAAAACATCAGTAGCTTTTCTCTTCAACAGACACGACGTGGACGTCGGTCCTTGAGTTAACAGAAAATTAAAAGAAAATATTTTAACACTTATGCGAAGGTCATTTCAGGGGTTTCGCATGTATATGTATGTTTAATTTTATTACAGACAAACGTAATGTCTTGTCGGTATAATGACGACATTCATCAAAAGACATGTGTGTTCATTGACAAAAACGAATCCTCAAAATCGTCAGCCCTTTCTTTAACTAATATCCCGTGTGTACATCCTGCTTTGATCTATTCGTTTAAATGGATAATAAATTGCTATTTGTGATCTTTTAAATTACCTTCCATTCATGCTATGTTTTGCTACGTGTCTCTGCATATTTATGAATGATTAAAATCAGTCTTACAAGTCTGTCGAGAATGAATAAACAGTCAAGCGTAAATATACGTCTTGTGTCTGAGGTTGTTAGAACGAACATGAATGATGTATTCCATTCATGTATCGCTTTGCTTTGTTAACTCTAGAATTGCACCTTAAGTGACTGTTACCTTACCTAATGGGGGGCAAAAAACTTAAATTATCTCCCGTACATGTGCATGTACCTTTTTCTAAAGTGCCTATGTTTTTCTATATTTGTTTTAAAGAGATGCAAAATACTAACTAAAGGTATATTCAGGCGTGTTCAACGGATCAATTGTTGGTATGATCTTTAACGAGCGTACCATTAAGTATCATTAACCAAAATGCTGTCTCCATTAATTACTTGGTTGTTTATCATTTGTATTGCATGCATAACTTTTCCGAATTATTTTTTTTTTTGGCGGGGGGATATATTTAGTGTTGGCAGGGAGTTATAGGAATTTGAATTTTGCATTTGACCGTTGTTCGTCCTTCCGTCTGTCAGCCGTTTACATGTTTTGCGCTTAAGTCGAACATACTCGTAGATATGACCATTTAAAAAAAATACAAACAATTTTAACTTGTTCAACTCATGAAGGATTGTTTAAGAAAACCTGTTAAACACATGAATCATCACATGAATTTGCAATTTGCACGTATGAGAATTCTAGCTCAATTTAAGTCGGAGTTGCACAAATATGATACAACTGTTTGCACTAGTGTCGCGAGATACCGCAAATGAATTGCTGTTAGATTGGATGAACGTTCAAAAGCAAATAAACCATCATATATCCATGCGTATCTGTTTGTGAGTGCTTAAGTGCTGCGCGTTACTCGAACAGCATTTTGTAACCGTAATAAAACTTACATGCTATTATTTAGCGTTTGAATTTGCGGTAAAGTGTATTTGTTTCACCTTTGACATTTTATTGAGATATATGCGTTTTTCTAACTGTAACGTAAGGTATGTCTGTTGCGTCCTAGATTCTGTTTCATATTTTGGTGACAGTGTGTATATTTTCTACATAAGTGGAGATTTAACATACGCGTGGCATATGAGAAAAATCCTCAACGATTCTGAGAATGCGACGATTATCTTTGTATTTTGCCATGTGTGTGTATTAAATTGTTGAATGCTTGTGAGCATTGACATCTTGTTTTAGCAATTTTGCACCTAGTATCCATCATAAGGACATTGTGGTGATAACGAGAGTTCTTTCCGACGTGGGCAGCTGCTGTTTGCATTTATAACTTCACAGCCTTTGCAAGCGTTTTAATATGCAATTATAGCTAATAGAGTTGAATACTTTGAATACTATGTCTATAATGGAATTTAAAAAAGCATTTATGGCCAATATGTTTGCAATTATCTTCTAGATACACCACATAGGACCAGGATATGAAAGCATCGAGGATTTAATTCAGTCCTCTCTCTTAATCCAGAAAAACAAAATGGTATTCATGATATGCATGAATCATAAGGTGGTGGCTATATTGTTGTTACGCATCTTGTATCGGGGCATATATCATACATACACAGGACAAGCTATTTGTTCATGAATTGTCTGTCATTAAGAAAATACTTGTTCAAGGTATCCTAAATGGTATTTGAAAGCATGCGGTGATATATAATATAGAATAATCAACGAGAAAAGGAATCTACAATACATGAACCTCTAGAAAAATTAAAGACTGTAAAGCCGTGCTGTGTCTCAATAACCAATTACCAGTTTCATGCAGGACTATTAAACAATTTGAGTCAACGTTTCGGAACGGTCAATGAAAATCAGAATGGGTGGTGTTGACAAATATATTTCACTGGCGTTTGACAAACATAACATTTAATGTGCGTTTCTTTTATGATTAGCACGTTAATGGTATCCCAAAAATTGTTGTTTTTTTTCAAATTAATAAAACTTGTATAGTATCCCCAACTTTGAAGCTAAATATCACATGTTTTTGTCAAAATAATACTTCGATAGTATTCAGTATTTTCAGCGAAAACACTTTTGCGTTTCATCATTTAACTAACTTCGAGCATCCGTTAAAGTTTAACCCCGAAACCCGAAATTTGTATTGTTATGTTGATAACTGTTCAATACTACTGTATTTATGTATCATACGATAAAGAGCACAACGCCGATTTCTGAGGATACTTGATGGCTGCACGGTGATTTTCCTTCCAGACACAGTAATGTGTGTGTGCAGGTAGAAAATTAGAGTGCTGTCTCGATTATCACCTTGCACACTTCGAAGATCTAAGGATACAAAAAATATTTTGCAACTGATGTTGCAAGTGCCCCATGACTGACGTCTTGTGCCACACGCAAGTAAGTCGGGAAGTGCGAATCTTGGGGACCGTTTCAATAAACATCGTAATACACATTTACGATACGATAAATTTTTGAAGATTCATAATTGCTAAAGTCCGTATCATATGTTTATAAATGTTGTGTACTTAACTACTTACATTGGCATCTATAGCGCCGTATATATTTGACGAGCATAGCGAGCTAGTTCGTCTACTTATACAGATTAAAAAATACCTTGTAAGTTAACATTGTCGTACGATCGTTTATGAAACGTCCCTCTGATTGTGATCAATGGAATCTTCCTTTTTGGATGCGAACTTGTGCATAATATTCAATAATAACTTAAGATATGCTACAACAAAACATCCATTGCACACGTGTTAAAACATTAAACAATTAATACACAATTTCAGGGCCCTCGTTTGGCCCATTACCCCATTAAAATAGTATACTTTTTCCCCCATTTCATCTGAAATAACTGTTTTATTAAAATACAGAAGGCCACTGTTAACCAGTTCACTTAGGATCTGATCCTAGCTGGTAGTCACTCTTTTACATCATTTTTCACTTTGCGCATTAGTGCCCTGTTTTACAATCACCAGTGTTTTATCAACTTCAATATTTTATTACAGGTGTTAAACAAAAGGTTAACAGGGGTAATCTGGTTTTTATGATGTATGTTAATGAAGCATGTACTTGTAAAAAGGCAATAGTTTTAATCGTAATATTACACATAAAATGTCTATTACAAATCTATACGATTGGCCATACATGTTTGTAAATTGTGTTATTTTATGTATTGTATTGTACATGTAATGGATTTAACAATAAACTTTGAAACTTTCTATTTCAGCTAAACATTCCCCTAAAAATATGTTGTTGTTTTTTACTTTTATACCTACGTTGCCAGCTGGTATCGTGCTATTTAGCTTTGATTTAATGTATATTTATATAAATTACATTAAAATATAGAAATTTTAAGTGATGAATGGTTGGTGAAAAGATCTTCTTAAATTCCCCTTTTCGCCCAAAACGACGCGAAATTCCCCCATCTAAGGGCCCCCGCCCCAATCCCCCAACGTGTAGCAAGGGCCCTGACACTATGGTTAATTACTTGAAGGAACTCTATTGTGTCATTTAGTAAGTTAAAAATCTGAATTTATATTGACATGATTGCATTGCAATATAGTTTATGTTACCAGGGTGCAGGATCAACGGGATTTGTTGGACAGAATTTAAACACACCGTTAAGAACCATATTTTTGCAAATATCGCAAGTTATTGACATACATTTGCAAAATATTTAGTGTATAAAAGACAGTTTGTCTTGAAGTTTGTGCCGATATCTTAAGATTTAAGAATGAATACTTTAATACGTCTTAAATCGGTGCTACAATTTCACGTTACGTGATGCATAACCGTGTATATGAATGCTGTTCTCATGGGATTTTTGGCCAAGAACGCAGGCTTATTAAATAAAGTAATTCTGATGTATTTCACATTGCCATAAGCAGCATAACAATCTGTCTTTTATGCACTAGTTGAAGTAATATTGTTTTACAAAGTTATAAAACAAACACAACTTACCGGTGTGTTTACATTCATTACAGTTCAATTGTAAACCCCACAATGTCACGTGATCCTGCACTCTGGTTAATATAAGCAACAATTTAAGAATGAAAATTGTAAATATTCGCATCAATATTGTTGTTACGGCGATTGCTATGTTGCTGCTTATGTAAAGGCTAGTAATCAGCATTCTTTTAATGGCGATTTGCAATTGATATTATAATAAATATAAGTATTATTATGGTCGGCCAAGGTGTTTATGAACCTTACAATGTTGGGCGTGATAATTTGTAACAACCAAAAAACCCACAAAAACAGACTGCTGAGACCATTGTTAGTATACATGTTGGTGTAACGGCGATTGTTAGTATACATGTTGGTGTAACGGCGATTGTTAGTATACATGTTGGTGTAACGGCGATTGTTCAATGAGACCATTATTAGTATACATGTTGGTGTAACGGCGATTGTTCAATGAGACCATTGTTAGTATACATGTTGGTGTAACGGCGATTGCTCAATGATACCATTATTAGTATACATGTTGGTGTAACGGCGATTGCTCAGTAATAAAATAATGATACGAATAATATATACGTTCATTATACTTAAAATATACATTTGTGTTTATATTTTACGGTGTTATTTAACATGGCATACAGAATAATGCACTTCATGTCATATACGTATTACATAAATATCATTTATCTGAATATTATTTATAATGAGATTCATTAAACGTCTGTTCATTGTAAAAAAACAATGCAATAACTTTGTCTAATGCATATTTGAATAAAAGAATATTTACGTCGGGCTGCTTCATCATTGAGAGGCGACGGCTGCTAATAGCAGTTATGTATTTGTATCTGTAGGGATTAGTATTTGGAAGGATGTCACACTCACGTAATAATGAAATTCTATATTTTTACATTCTGTGACAGGATGCGAAGGCATGAATGTCGCTGTCTACATCTATCAGACCACAGTGTCTGAAAGGATGTCCGGGAGATCCCGTGTGTTAACAGCTGCCGAGGCTTCCATTGTTTCGCGAGGATTCTTCGCTGTTGTCCAGAGGCGAGCAGCTCTGATGTGAGGTTAACCCAATTTATGCCTAGTGGACTCTCCTATCCTTCTAAATTGGATCAATTTATTTCCAAAATTGGGATGTCTAGTATATTTATTTCTATATTTAGAATATTTCTTAAAGAATTTCCTTTAAGCAAACAGCGCAGACCCTGATGAGACGCCGAATGCATCATAATCTTTAAAACACAAATAACATTTTACCCCAAAATACGACTGGCATTGCCAACATGCGACAGCACTTGCAATAAAAATAAATTTATCGACACAACTTAAACTGTAAAATGCAATATTTCGTGTTTGTTTTTAAGAATTATACACTTTCTTCATAATTTTAAACTTTCGTTAACTGACAAAACTACATGTGATTATTACCTGTGCAATACCGAGATTAACATACCATTGTGCAGCTATAAAAGGTCCAGATTAAATTTCTTTGGAACGAGAAAACCAAATAAAATTAGACGTATTTAAACTAATATTTTCTATTTCATTTTCGCTCAGAACATAAAGTAAACTAAATTATTTTAAAGTAAATGTCTAATGAGAATTCATGCAAACAAAATAATTTGCGCTGTTGGCTTAAACAATTACAAATTTGAGACTGTTGACGTATAGTTCCTTTAATTCCTGCCTATCACAGTTTCGATAAGATACGCTTTTTATTTATGTTACAGATGTGGAATGCAATACTTGGAAGACCGCTATATACGATTACCATATGGTTGTTCCAATTCGTATTCCTAACAATTGTTTTGTACCAATATATTACAAAATGCAATAAAAAGATTGTTTTGTGACATAAGCTTTAAACCACCAATATATCATGTAACAAGTGTGAATTCACTTACTTTTATTAGAAATAAAACAACACGTTTACGTTCAATTTGTTAAAGCACGTTGGTAGGTCTGCGCTTTGACGTTCACACATTTTTCAGATGATATTTTGGTTAATACTGGCTCAAATGCTGAAATAGCTCTTGCATAGGAAATAGACACATTATCATGTTCTAACGTTAAGCTCAATATTTTCATTAATGTTCTAATACAAGTCGATAATTTATTTCTAGACACTAAACGGGTGAAACCAACAATGCTGTTGATGTATCATTCCTTATTTGTTATATTACAAAGACGATGCTTGAAATGAGACACGTATCTTGACCAACTATTCTACCGTCATTCGATAGTGATATCACTAGTATGTCTATCACAATAACCATATTTACACTCGCCATGACATGACACAAACAATATGTTGTCCTAACCTATCGAGGACTGTTATCCTGGACAGGTGAGCCACACAACGACGTCACAAAACGACTTACAATTCTTAAATATTGTAGATCAAAATTTAAATGCATTTAGAAGTCAATTCTAACGGTAATGCAAGCTTAGGTATTGTCTCTGATGATATCACAAGCGGGATTTTATCAAATATAAAGAATGGTCTTACAAAAGCATTTATTTAAACCAGAAGGTATTCACAAACTGGACTTAATGACTTGCTTGTGATGTTCACACTTCCAAGTTAGTAATATGGTCATAATTACATAACTTTGCAATTTGTGCTTATGTTATATGTTCAAACGGTTTAAAGGTGAAACTTTAACATGGCAAAGAGGTCAAGAATAAATCATAAGACAGTATAGACATACTTATTATGTGTCTAGTCTTCTATGTTTGTAGACGCAACGTATTTGTAGGGAATGATACATACCTGTTAAACATTGTAAATGACTTTGTTATATCAATACCACATGCAGACATAATGCCAGAACCAGTATAACTAGATAGTTCATGATACACCTGGAAATTCTCATGAAATCTTTATATGAATGTCAAGGTCATTAAGAAAGATATCGGAGGGATGATCATAATCTTCATTTCGATATCAGATTTATGATTCAAACGCGTTCATGAACGAAATTTTTTTAATGTGTTGAGACCTAGCGACTTATAAAAAATAATGCGGGCTGCAGAGGTATTGACATCGATATGGGTATGGAACAAAACCGATACAAAACAATATCATTTTTGTAAATTATAATTCAATGAAACCGAATAGCATTTTTACCAAGATTTACTTTCATTAAAGCATCTTTATGACAATACATATTACAAAATTGTGCTTCACATGTATTATTCAGGTTTTCCAACGTTAACATCACGAACCATTACCATGGTGCAGCACATTTTTAATGTTTGACTATTGATAATATTGATGACTAGGACACAAAACAAAATTAAATGCTCCAGTTGATTATGTGCCTAATAGTTTCACAAAATATGTGATCATATAGTTGGTCGTTTTTTTCATGCTTGTTTTCTTGACCGACAAACCGAAAACAATTGTTATTGTGTATGAATCATTTTAAATCATTTTACAATCGTTTAACTTGCGCATTAAATGTGATAGAAAAAACTTGGTGTATATTTAATCCGAAATCCAGATGTAACATCAACTTTATTAAGCGAACATATCTTATCGCAAACACAAACGCAGAAAAAAAGAAATACATCAACAATGTTTCCTATTTAGAAACAAAACACAGTATGATAAATGTAAATATTACGTTTCATGAACATATCGTGTTTATTCTTTATACGATATTATTGCATGGCGATGTTCAATGTGATGATAGTTGCATTTATGTCGGTGATATCGTTGGCGGATGTTGGCTGCAAAATTGGAAATGCTCACAAGATGCAGAACAGATGGCATCCAGATACTGGACTCATAATATGTAAATCTTCTTTTTTAAATTGCGCATTTAAAGGGGCCTTTTCACAGATTTTGGCATTTTTTTAACTTATTCATTAAATGCTTTATATTGATAAATGTAAACATTGGATCGTAAAAGCTCCAGTAAAAAATCAAGAAAAAAATTAAAAAAAGGAAAAGAACATTGCCCGGAGCAGGTTTCGAACCAGTTACCCCTGGAGTCCTGCCAGAGTCCTGAAGTAAAAACGCTTTAGACTACTGAGCTATTCCGCCGAGTACACATTCGTGACGTATTTTATACCTTATATAAGCAATCTTCGTAGTTTCACAAAATTTAACGACAAAAACAGAACTCTCCAAATTATTCAATCGTTTCGCGTTGCAACGCTTTATAATTTTTAGGTTTTAAAATCGTCAAAAGATGCATATAATGGCTATATTAGAGCATGGTTAATGTTCAGTATTACTGTTTCCTCACAAATATCATAACTCAAACGAAAACTTACGAATCTGAAACAACTTTTTTCACTTTTGTCAATTTACCAAAGCGTGAAAAGATCCCTTTAATGTCATTAACTGTATTCAAACGCGCACACGATTACGCACACCATTACGAAATGCAAAATCGCTAGTAGTGCTCTCTTCAGGAACACTCTAACAAGCTCAGCATCTATCAATGTAAGAAGTAAAAGATACTTTTACCATAGAGTTTGGATGATAATTAAAAGCTTTCAGTTGATTAAGTTAAATACCGGGAGCTCAAAGAAAAAACAATAAAATTATTATAAAAAACACAGAGAACTTATAATTGGATTAAAACGTTATCGCCTCAACCATTTGATACAACAATTGCCCACATAACCGATGTCTGCATGTGACGTTTTGATGCAACTTTTATCCACCCTGCCGATGTCTGCAAGTGACATTTTGATGCAACAATTACTTATATAGCCGATATCTGCAAGTTACGTTTTGCGGAACTTTAAACCACAAAGCCGATGTCTGCAAATGACATTTTTAGGCAAGCGACATCGACGGTTTGACTTGATAGAATATAAAAACGACATTAAGTCCAACTTGACAAAGCGGTCTTCTGAGTATATCAAATATTTGGCTATAGGTATAAGTCTACATTCATCCCGACAAATATGATAATATATTACACCTGAGTATTATTATCACCTGACTATAGCGGTCAACTGCCAGTATATTACAGTCCGAAAGCCATTTACACGTGTGGCACGGGGCAAGTATTTCAAGGTGCGAAACAACGTATGTTCGCCCCAAAGTGTGTATTTTTAATATTGCTACCATGTCAAATTGCTTGTGTTTTGTTGTATGTTGTCATTTGTGTACCTTCACATTTAGTGTTTATGGCTGGGCTATGTGTGACGAATCATTGCCTTTAAACTGGGTAAAATAAAAACATAAACATCTTTACAATGACTGCCAGGCGATGAACCCAGCTTACATTATTTTTTAAGAATTTCAGACAGACGAGACGCCAAGCATCGATCATTCCTTAATTCACGTCTGCTCCGATAAAGCTACACTAGTCGGCAGACACAATCATGTCATCACCTTTTCTCAGTGTTTTAAAATGGCAGTCGATAAAAACGATATATAGCATATAACATCGAATCTGGAACATGTTTTGGTTTAAAACTATATTTGTACAACACATCTTGATATATAAATGTATAAACTTGAATTAAAATGTTTCAATGAAATAGAAAACACAGTTAAATTGTATCTTAATTGTTGTTGTTATTATTTGATATGCGCACATTTAAGCATCTTTTAAAGAAGGCGTTTTTTAAACGATTCGTAATGTTCTCTTTGATTATTATTGCTGTTGATGCTCTTTCTATAATTATTTCATAACCGATAATATCAATTTGTTAATCGTTAACAAGTTATTTCGCCTCAGCTGTATAATTACAATCATCCTTCCAAACGTAGCAGCTTTAAAATATTAAATCCTATTAAGTTAATCATCATATATCTTGTACACGTGTGAACTTATAACGATAGACTTTAAAGATGAGTCACATCTATTCGTTGATATAAAAGGTGGCAAAAACTATTTTGTTAAACATTTTTTCATTCATAATGTCCCCGTATACACATCTTGCTTTGATCTTATCGCTTAACTACGTACTAAATTGATATTTTTGAACCTTTAAGTTACGTTCCATTCATGCTTTCTGTTGCTGCGCGTCCTTGCATATTTATTAATGATTAAGTCAACATGGGCCTGCTCGTCGGAAGTTGTCGCCTGTTGTTTGTGAATGAATAAACAGCAAAGCGCAGCCCAGAATTAATCATATGCGCGAAAATTTTGGACAAATAGAGAAGTATATTTTAATTTATTTGAAGGTTTTGTTTTGTGCATGGTTACCTCGTTGACATATTCCTTTCACTCATTATTAAATATATCATTATTCGTATGCAGTGCCTAAATGTTTTAACGTGCATATTTATCACATAGCCATGCACAAGTTTTAAGTAAAGAGCGCACATTTCAGAATGTATTCAGTGAATGATGTCCGTAAAAGTACATTATAATGACACCATTGTATACATATTGTGTGTGACGAGCTGGTATTTTAATCCTTTTCTGGTTAGGAGACATGTTTCCAAACATATCTTTGTTCATATAGAATACATCCCAAACGTAAATCAACTAGAAAATTCAATAAAAGGCAAAACTCATCCCTTGACGTTAGACATAGTTAAACACTTGAATTTGGACAGAAAGTCTTGTTGCTACCCGCTTATATTTCATTTAAGGCATGTGGCCAATGGGCATTACACTGAAGGACATTAAAACAATATATTAATTATTACGGAGAAATCGCCTTGGAAATACCAAGCATAAAGGTGTTAACCCGTTGCAATGTTTGCCGAAGCCCTCTTTCAGACCAGAACAAATTACGTGTGTAAATACAAATTAACCTCATAGTATTGTAATTCAAATGAAAAGGCAATACAGGGTAATATTCATTTGGTTCAATTTACGTTATATTGCGCAACTAAAACATATTCACCATATCAACAAAATCCACTTGCAATACAGTTGCAGTAAAAAAAAAACGCAAATCAAAAAATCATTTAAAAGAGACGCGGTCAATTATTTTCATAAGGTTTAAAAAATGAAAATCATTATATTCAATATCGTTTAGACATTATAATTGTATTCACGATTTAAGTGTGTTAAAGAATTATTTCAAAGCACGTTTTTCATAGTTTCCCTTTAAGATCAATTATAAATATTGTCTACCGTGCAATCGCCACGTTAAACAGAAGCTTACGCAATTCCAGGCAGCAAAGGACTTACAATGATAGCTTAAGGCGTATGGTTGAATTGAAGAAAACCACTCGTTGGAACGAAATGCGAGGAATAACCAAAAAATCTGATAGCGTAGATCGACTGATGGCGAGAAAATCAAGATAGTGTTGAATTATAATCGAATTTTGTCTGATATATTTTTTGAAATAATATGTTATATTTCATTGTATAAATGTATCTCTGCTTAACAATATCTTGGTGTGAACCACGCTTCTTTTTTAGATATTAATGTTCAATGTATGGCACTAGTGACTAGCTTATTCCGTCGAACACGAAAACACGAAAATCAATCTAACCGTTTTAACCAAGCTTCTGACATCTTGTGCATTTTCCGACTCAATTATGAAGATGCTTTGTAACAAAGTACAAAAACAACACCACGTGTTATCGCGAAATATGACTAAAAGCCAGAGGAATATCTATGTGCATCGTGTCTTGAATTTTCCTACATCACTTGACCGAGATAAATGCTTATTTTTTAACTTCTTCTAGATAACACAGACGATCGACCAAGTTTCGCCATACCTATATTCATAATTGGGTTATCTGATAAGGTTTACTGATATAACTATAAAGTAATAAAATAATGAATCATTATATTACCAAAGATAACAATGCCGGATGAGATATGAACGCTACTGGTAGGCATTTGGTTATGAGAAATCACACTCAGTAAATGTTGACCAAGTAGGAAAGTATTAAAACATATAAATACATCTGTTTCAAGTATGGTAGGAAAATGAAAGTGGTACACATATGAATAATGCCATACTTACATATTCTATTTTTTTCTTTTTGTAATGTTCTAAAAAATGTATACATATGACAGATTGATTGTCTTCTTCTTTCAAATATCCTACTAGCCTTAAAGGCAATAAATCCAAACAAAGAAACTTCTATTCGTGTTCTACTTAAAGAATTTTTACCCATCACACAGTAATAATAATAATAAATGATCTATAAATAAACACAATTTCATTTGTTCTAGAAAGAGGTCAGCGAACCACAATATATTTAATATTCTCGAAAGTCCGATTTTCACTGGATATAATGTTGGTCTAAAAATAACACATATTGCATGTATGTCCTGGTTAAGTATTTTATATGGGTGGCGTTTAAGTTTTTTTGGGTGTGCCAAGAACAAAGGCTATACACAACACAATCTGGATCTGCTGATGGCGTTGAAGTATTGCTTATTTCAGTCCTTTTTAGTCTATGTAGCTTTTGAAATTGTTGTAACGTTAATTCTGTGTGAAAAGTAACTGTGTTCATCTCAATAATTTAGAAGTCTGTTTAAGGTACATCATGCAAATCATGTATGTTGTTTTTGCATTCTTTAAATAGGGGATCATATAAAAAGACACGTATGTTATATTTACCGGTAGCATATTATATTCAAAGGCCTACTAGTCAATAACTATATAATACTTGACATTCAAATGTAAAGAAAACTGATGTTTTTTTATATTTTGCTGTCATCTTGATTCGAATATGGGGCCGTTTGGAACTACATGGGCTACATAGTATACTTTCAGCCTGGAAAGTATAGAAGGTCTTGTAATCCCTATGTAAGTATTACCACCACTTGCATTGAACAAATAAACGATTAAAGCCATACTGTAGCACCGTTCGTTTATTGTATATGTTTAAATTCAAGATTGTCCATAAACAAAACAGCATTTTAAATATATTACCCCGGGGTATTATTTTTCTTGTTTTAAATATGCTACTATACATGGTTGTGTCATTTCTCCAATATGTCAACTAGTCCGTGTGTGCTGACATTCAATAATTATTTATAATGTAACATAAGTTGTTAGTATATGGATCAGATCAAATGGAGCAAACGCTTTTTCCCTCCTGGTATATAGCGAAAAAATACGTTCAACCCTGATGCATGTGTTAAATATAAAAAAAATCAATCTCGATTATCACCTTTCAAAATTGACAGAATACAAATATTTATGCTTCGTACATTTCAAGAACCTCACGTCTACCACAATTATTTTGGTAGAGAATTTTCCTCTCAGGCAGCATAAACAAAACACGTTGCATTGCCTTACCTTTGCAGCATGCTTAAATGTATTGTCACTTTGTTCTAGTGCATGTTAATAAAATATAATTTGTTACGCATTTGTTGCGTTATTTAGATATGTTCGTTTAAATTAATGACACATATACACTGCAAGTGCTGTTATAAATTGATAACAAGACACACTACGCTTTTGCATTCAATTTAATGTATTAAAATATTTACGATTAACGAAATCGTATATAGAATATGAAACAAAATATGTAAATAAATATTTACAAGTGTCATATATTAAAAATGTTGAATATATAAAGTTTTCAATAACATTTATTTTTATGTTTGTTCAGAGTAGAATGATGTGTCGTCTTCACATATCAAACTTTTTATGTCCCCCACCACTATAGTGGGCGACATGTTGTTTTTGTCCTGTCTGTTGGTGTGTTGCTTTGTTTGTTTGGTCAAACATTCACATTTGCCATAACTTTTGCAATATTTAAGATAGCAACTTTATATTTGGCATGCATGTGTATCTAATAAAGCTGCACATTTTGAGTGGTAAATGGGCAAAGTCAAGGTCATCTTTTCAGGTCCAAGGTCAAATATATGGGTCACAATCGCTCGTTGAATATGCACTTTTGCAATATTGAAGATAGCAACTTAATGTTTGGCATGCATGTGTATCTCATGGAGCTGCACATTTTGAGTAGTGAAAAGTCAAGGTAATCCTTCAAGGTCAAAGGTCAAATATATATGGTGACATAGTGTTTTACAAACACATCTTGTTATGAAATGCTTTAAGTTGTATTACAAAAATATTGTAATGCAGACACAGGCTTTATATATGGTCATACGCATGACGGTTTTTCTTAAATCGAAAGTGTGTATGCAAAATATATTTGTGTTCCTTTTTTACAAGCAGCTAAATAAATGAGACCGTTAGAGCATAAGTTATAAACCATCAATCTTGTATTCAAACCTTTGTAACGTCAAGTGTGTTTTCTGTTTGATCTAAAGCATTTAAATAAATTAATATCTCCAAAGATCAAATTACTTTTAATTCAAATAATAAATCAAGTCGTGTCTTTGCATATTATTAACTGATTGTAATGCACGTTAGTTCCCACTTAATGCATTTAACGTTGTGAAATTAGTTGTTTATTCGAGCTTGTTTGATGTTTTAGGTTGCTTAAACGAAACCATATGAATGGGTAAATCTAGTTTATTATTTACTAAAAAGTGCATTTGCAAGCACTTCAAGGTACCTACTATCTACATAAAACACGGAAGACGATTCCGAAAAAGGACACAAGTAGCTCCCATAGTGAATCCGCTTCATTTGTTCACTTACACCTTTGCTACAAACTTCCGCTATCGATATATTTGGTAAATATGCCAAAGCAACACATGGAACACACCTCACGACAAACAACCAGCATCATTGCATATATCATCATTAACCTTCGTGTTTTCAGATTTCTTTAATTAAATTACGGTCACATTAGAGGAAGATAAAGTTGAAACGCAGTGCACAAAATATTTGTTTTATACAACAAAAAATTTGTACAACGTGTGTGCATTTAAACTATGTTTGTTTATTGGCCAGTAAATTTGTAAAAACATATGTGTACGAGACAATCAATGTTACTCGATCTCTTTAAATCATGAACATACTGTCTTAAACTGTGCTTCAATACACGATCTTACGCCGCTGTCGCTCGCAGTCGGATTCAGAGTATACATTGAGGCATATCTAGTGCGAACAGGCTATAATCTTTTGAAATACATTTCAATTCGTGAAACATTCAAATTGATATAACAACGGCATTTAATTAAAACAAAGATTATTTTAACGCTGCATGTTTTCGTCATTTAAGACCTAGAAAAGCTCGAATGTACAAGAAACATTACAATCGATTTTTATATGAAGGTGTACTATTCAATGTAATACTAATAATTACCCAGATTGTGGAACATATTTTACATTCTCCCTAATTTATATCCATTCAGAATGAATTATAGAATAAGGATAATGTGCTTACCACGTGTCTCTACGAAATTATAAATTTAGTAACAAAATAAAATAAGAATATGCAATAACTTATGTTCAACTCATCGTTCTTTTGTTTGTGGAATTTACATTTTTCAATTGACGCTGTCCTATTTTGCAACGGAATACGTGTTTCATTTCATTCTTAAAAAATTGTTTACATACTTTAAACAAATAAATATGTAAATTCCTAGGCAATTTGATCATATGTAGATTGTGTCAAACGATATTACTACTTATTTAGTATACGTCATACTTTTATGTAAATGGCATAGGATTTTTTAATTGTTTCTTATTAACTATGAAAGGTCATACAAGTAATTAAAATACAACACGTGTGTTTTATTATCATAATTTTCGTTTACAACATGCATTTTTTGAAGGTTAATTGCAACATCAATTTGCTATCAACGGTCAGCTTGTCAAGTTCGTTAGGGGCCGCCTATAAAGTATCTCACGCTTTTTACCATTTATAACTCCCCCCCCCCTCCCTCTGTCACAAAATCTTGGACCCCCCCCCCTTATGTACGCCACAAACTCACACTTTCGAACATATTTTTTACATTAATACCTATTTCAAATAATCTTAATATTAAAATTTCACTTAAAAGACCTTTCACGTGATCAAAATGACATTAATACTAGAATAGGTAATTGTCAACATTTATCACAGTTTTTCATTGAATAACACGTTTAATTAAAAAATGTTCACTGTGGACATCATTATGACTGTAGACAGACAGACAGACAGACAGACAGACAGACAGACAGACAGACAGACAGACAGACAGACAGACAGACAGACAGACAGACAGACAGACAGACAGACAGACAGACAGACAGACAGACAGACAGACAGACAGACATACAGACAGACAGACAGACAGACAGACAGACAGACAGACAGACAGACAGACAGACAGACAGACAGACAGACAGACAGAAAGACAGACAGACAGACAGACAGACAGATAGTTTATTAACATCTCACTTTCGTACATGATATAACAGATACACATATAAAAATATGGTAAAAATAAAAGACATGTACAAAACCACTCAGTATGAGTTATGAGAGACACACCTATATATATATACAACTGTTATGACATTTAATTATGATCATAAAAACGCTGTAAAACATAATATTTTAAAAATCATTTGTTTAAAAATGTGACATAAAAACAAAACACGCTAGTACAATAAGCATCACATATTTACAAAATATTCCCTATCTATACAAGGTATTTTGTCTAGTGACTAGTATATCATGACAAGCTTTGGCACCGTATTAAACGATTTCGTCATTAGATAATATATAACATAATTTGTTATCATCACTATACTCAGTGAAATCCGGAATTATGTCAAATATCTTTGTGAACAACTTTTCTCTAATATCTTCGTAGAGATTACATGACATAATTACATGACATTCGTCTTCCACTTGGTTTATACAGTTAAAACAAAAAACGTTCATTTGATATAATTCCTTGATATCGTCCTGTTTCTATTTTAAGTGGTGCTACGCCACAACGAAATTTAGCAAAAGCACTTCTATGGGATCTAGGTATAATATTGTTTTTAACATAAGACTCAGTGCTATATGTATGCTTAAACAGCTTATATGTTCTAAGTTTGTTTCTTCCTCTGCCATGGGCAGCTTGTTCTCTGTTTATATTATTCAACCAAGCAGCTTTATAGTCATGAAATAGATCATCAATACAGTTATTGGTAATATATTTGCGTTCAGCTGACGAATAGCTAATACTGATGTCCAGCGGTACCTTCATACATATCTTTTGTTGCCAGTTCTTTGTGTGGTGTCTTTTCATGTAAGACCATTTAAACTCTTTGTAGCTGATACGGTTATTATCCATACTACTTAACCGGAACCAGTGTGTGAGGACCGACTTCCATTGTCGTGCATTTGGGGGAGCCAACACATATCTCCAGTTATTCCCGCGCCGCGTAAGGCGTATATTTTCCCAATCCGAGGTAGAAACGACATGCTCTATGATGGACGGCATTGATAGAGGTATAGTCCTGGAATCCCCATATTGCTGCCCCATAACTCATTGTTGGCCACACTAAAATATCGTACAATTTCGTATAGATATTATACGGCATTCCACCAAGTGATTTAAATTTTGATATAAGAAGTCCTAAGGCTCAAGTCGCCGACTGAGCGACATACTTGGCCGTTACACTATAGTCTAGGAATTCTGACAAAACTTGTCCGAGATATCGGTATTCAGAAACACATTCGAGTTCATTGTTGTTACATGTGAATCTATAATTTGTTTTCACAACAGTTTTATTTCGGAAATGCATTATTTACTGTAATGGAATTTACTGTATGGTTGTTACGGTGGACAGTATGAATATTTATCCATTATCTATTTACTAACTAAAAAATGGAACAGTCCAATAAACTGTTTCTTCATTTACTAATAAAGTCTGCGTGGAGGTTGTGCCTATTGAATAAGCCGGCCCAGCCAAAGTGCTTATTAAAAATTCGAACAACACATTCAGGAGATACGCAATTCGTCTTATTTTGACATAAAACTAATTCAAATGTTTCACTTTTTTATTATTTTTAAATTCTTCTGAAGAAATAAAAAAATTAATTAGAAATATTTTTTTAAATAAATGTATGACATCACACGCTCCCCATGTCACAAACTGTCACACTTTCTTACACCCCCTCCCCCACCAGGAGCGTTACATACTTTATTGACGGCCCCTTAAGAACCGATGGCAACATTATTAATGTAATAAAGCAGTTATAAGATTTTAAAAACTGTATTAAGATATTATTCAGAAAATATTAATGAAAATATACTTTGTTTCAATAACCGCCAGCGAGACATTTGTATTCTTCTTGGAACAGACCGTTGCAAATAGTTTATTAACCAGAAATAGTTTGAAGATGTTTATTCATGCGTATCTGTCAAGACATAAATACCCAACACATACGAGTAAACGCCAGTCCGTTATAATATTTAACACTGCATAATGCATAATGCGATTTAACGTATTCCCATATAAATATTTTTTCACATTAGTTGAGGTTTCAGCATCAATAAGATAACTTGTATATACTTACATTCACTGTCTAGCATATACAAACATTCCGATATAACGTAAAGGCGACGGATAATTAGTATTGTTAACATATCTGTTACGAAACGATATAGTAACACAATCAATAGGCCTTACAAACGCCTTATTTTGCACACACCTTTTAAATAATACTTATGAAACAGAGTTTGACATACAAATAATTTAAATACATACACCAACACAGATAATGGGTAATTACGATTTTACCATAACAAATTATCTAAAAAGTTCATTCTGCGACATCTGTAGGCCACTTCCTGCTTTGCAGATTACACACAACTTATAATTTCAATACAGACAAAAACACGTTTTCCCTGTTCGATATCAAACAAAAATAAAACCTTGTATACCGAGACATTGTGTGATAAATTATCACATCTCTGAACACGAAAATGCATTTAATTAATGGAATAATCCCTTCATAACGACAACAACTAACACAACGGTATATAGATATATATAGCAGGGTATGGTTGTACTGTTGGTATGATCTCTTAGCAATTAAAGAATAACGAGCCTAAAAACATGAATCTCGCGGCAATTCACGTCGGCTTCGACTATTATGTACTCCTCAGCAGACGGGAACTATCATTGCCCATCGTCAATGTCTGCAAGCGACGCTTTGCTGCAAGATACAACGAAGGATTGACGTATATTGACCCATTTATGCCTAGTAACCCTCGTTTTTGATGCTTTAATAACCGAATACAATTTACAATGGATTGCATATGCTGTTCAAAAAGAAACATAACAAGTTAATCACATTTTGTTCACTCTCAGGCAAACTTTATGGTTTTTAGTGTGACTTTTCTCCGCATTTTGTACATAAGTCTCATTGAAAACGTTAAGAAAAGATTATTAAGAAAAATGGCATAAAGAGGGTTAGTTTGTGGTTATAAACTTAAACAATATTTGAAAGATTAACTTTCAAATTTAATTTTGGCATCTTTAAAACATTCTTCTATTCTACAATGTCGATATATTTATATGATTGTGTTTTTACTTTTCCTCACCAAATACATTGTTATAGATTATGGGCACGAGAAGGTAGTGATAAACTTTGTTGTTTTTATCTTACTGAATCATTTGAAAGAAGACAACGTTGTCAAAGCAGATGAATTTCTAAAACCAACAGAATCAAAGAAATGGTGGTAGCCTGTATGCGTTTTCTTCGCAGGTAGGGTAATTATTAATGCTCTGTAGTTGTTAAGGGTGAGTCAGAGGTAAAGTGAAGGACCATTTGATATTTTGTAATACTTTGATATCTAATGAGTTATTACAGGAATGGCCATGGAAAGACCCAGCATTTTCACAAATGAGAATGTCATGCGCAATCAGACGTTACAGGGTCAATTATTTCATCGTTCAAGGACCGACGCGAAGGTGGTGTCTGCATTATTAATGTAACTCAACTAGTGGTTTGTCAAAGGTGTAAGCTATGACTTCGTGATCATTTATTTTGCGGAATTTCAATTTCATTGATTTGGAAAGTGGCCGAAACTTATTAGTGTATCAAGAATACCTGCGTAAATATAAAGTTATGTAACCAGGCTGTTAATATTGCATAATGTAAGTGAATGAAACATAGGTCTAGTGTACATTTGTACACAATGCTGTTGCATGCTATATGGTCAGTATGTTTAATTTATTTAAGTAAAATTTAGGCGTTTAGTAATGTCACATTTAAGACCAATCACTCGCGCATAGAATCCTATTTTTGGAGGCTACTTTAAACTATCAAAAACTCCCTGAATATAAGTTTAATACAAACATACAACGTAAGGTTTTCTGTGATGATTAAAGTAAGTACAAGCAAGTTGGGATAAATGAGTTTAGTACAAAAATATATTGCTCAGTGACCAAGAGTTAACAGTAAATCTATCGGATAATGCAACTGAATGCTCGCAACTGTTCAAGGTTAAAATGTTTGCAAGTATCGTTTAGTCATTTATGGTTATTATACCTGACGTTACTACCTCGTCCACTACTTCCATCAACCCAAAGTAATGTCAGAATGTGAAGTCTTCTATTATTATGCACCATACGATAATTTCTCTAGAAATACAACGCATATGAAGATTCAACAGGCAAAACTTTGATTTATTAACTAATGTGTTGTATATTGTATGAATGTTTTTATTGAAACCTTTTTAATATTGCCGGGATTCACAAATCTAGCTTAGCAGAAAACTGCACACAGGTCAACATTTAAAACTGTTGACTACCTAAAACTAGGGTATTTCCGTAAGAAGGTATTTGCAGTATTTGGCATATTCGGTTGTAAAGTAGAAGTACTTGTATGTACATATAAATCTCTGATTTGCATTAAAGCTGGCATAATTTCGGTACTTTATTCAAAATACCAGATAGCTTTCCAATGTATCTCAATATTTGAGTCTAAAAAGTCATTTTCCATATTCAATTGATGGAAGAATTGATCATTGTATGACATCATGTAAGCAAGCAGCCATATAACGTCATGCTGACTAAGTTCATGTTCTTTTACATATTTTATTCGAATAAATCTTGTATCGGTTTGATGTATCTGCGTATTACAATATAGTACTGTAGTTGATTGTATGAAATTGTATTCCATACGCCCTCCAGGTCAGTGAAATACAACGTCGCAATTATCGACCTATTACTACTACTACTACTACTACTACTACTACTTTTACTACTACTACTACTACTACTACTACTACTACTACTACTACTACTACTACTACTACTACTACTTATAATAATAATAATTATAATAATAATAATAATAATAATACTGCTAATATTACTACTAATACTACTCCTTCTACTACTCCTTCTACTACTACTACTACTAATACTACTACTACTTCTGCTACTACTACTACTACTACTACTACTACTACTACTACTACTACTACTACTACTACTACTACTACTTCTACTACTACTACTACTACCACTACTACTACTACTAGTACTACTACTACTACTACTACTACTACTACTACTACTACTACTACTACTACTACTACTACTACTACTACTACTACTACTACTACTACAACAACAACTACTACTACTACTACTACTACTACTACCACTACTACTACTACTACTACTACTACTACTACTACTACTACTACTACTACTACTACTACTTCTACTACTACTATAACTATTATTATTATTACTACTACTACTATCTTGTCAACATCACACGTCTAAATACGCTAAATGCTAGTACATGTTTTGGAAAGCTCTTACGTTAAATAACTTTATTATTTTTTTGTTTATTGTCTAGAAACTTTTTTATCTAAATTTGTAAGTAAGCAATCGTTGAAATATGAATATAAATAATATGGAAACATGAATGAAAAAGCACGGTTTGACTGTTTTATTTTTAAATTAACGTCATACTGGTATACGAATAAAGTTGAATTGTCGATTGAAGTTTGCATTATTTAACAGTGGCCTTACAACACTATTTTCTGTATACAGTTAACATTTATTGTGTGTGTCCCGTTTGATAACATTTTAAAGGTTTAGCACGAAGTTCTTGTAATGACAACGCATTCCTCTGTTTATCAAACGAATGTTTTACGGACCAAACTTGTTTTAACGGACCGGAGCAAGATACCATTGCTATATTAACATTGTCGTTTTTGTTTCGAGAAACTTGCCCATATGACCTAATAGTACTTATCTTGTTAACGAATTTAGCTGAAATTAAAACATATGAGTCAACGGCCACACGCGATGTATCCGTATTTATAGGCGTGTTCTTCGAACAAACCTGTTTTAGTAGTTTGTCGGGCATTGCTATTTGATTCGATTATTAACAGTATCGAGAATCATCGCGCTCATGCTTAATACATTAGTCAATATGTGGAATAATTATTTTTAAATTAATCAAAAATAATATTAATCATTGTATTGTTGAAAACACATTAAGAATCTATTATTGACATACCATAATTATATTGCTGAATATCTTCATTTAACATATTTCTGGTCTAAAGAAAACTCCAGGTCACCTAGTTCACGGATAGCGTCTTTATTATATAACGATTGTTTTACTGGCCGCGAACTCCGGTGATGACCTGTATAAAACTCTAACATTCACACACTGGCCGCGATTTGACCCGATACCTCGCGGGTTGAACATGTTGACAGGAATATGGAAGTTAGTACTAAATATGAGAACATAGCCTTTAAGTATAAACGCTTTTGCGCTGGTAATTCTCTGAAAATAAAAGGTGCACGCACAAACTGTATTGATGTCGAGAATTGAGTGTTAAACTGTTTTATCTATTAAGCCTTTTCATTACAGATTAAAAAAATTCATGCAGTAAAACAGTGTTACAAAGACGCGGATATGTTTCCAATGTTCTGGTGGTATACTCAAATCAGCCAATGGAATAAATGAAGTGTATTCATTTGTACCTAGCCGCGGGAAATTTTATTTGAATTTTATTGGATACTTACAAAGGTCAGGTAAGGTGAAAAGCTGGCTTAATACAGCTACGCCGAAAAACAACTTAAATAGGTGAACCATAATAGTGATACTGTTGTTATCAGTGTGTATGCTTGAAACAATATGACAGTAATGTAACCTTATGTTAGTATGTCAATATCAGCGCAAAACCATAAGTCCAAGAAAAACTCACTCGTTTCTCCTTGTTAGATTACGTTTACCGACTTCATTTGACAACAGACATTTAAGCAGAATGACCTTGGCGTTGAACCTAAATCTAGACTATAATAGCTCTGAACCCGTTTCAGGGACGTTTGCATGTGTTTGGATAGGTTACATCAAAGACGCAGCTTGTAGTATATAAAACAGTTTAGCATAGTGTTGTGTAGTAATATTTAAGAACTTACAATATGATATAAATATTTTACCTCTGAAGTTGACTGTGTTAATGCAAGTTTTCAATAACTGTCAACGAGATATTGCTGTGCATCTTATCTAACAAATTAAGTATCTATTAGGTATGGGTATTAGCTGTTCGATAATCATGTCTGTTAAACAATAACATTAGAGCATTCAATTAATGGGAAAATACCATCAATATATTTGCCAAGGTAACTCTTACATAAAACAATGACAAAAACGAGCGCATCGGTATACATAGAGCGGGTGTGGCTGTACATTTGGCACGATCTTTGAGAAATGTTAGACAGACGAGACGGAAAACATCAATTACGCGGAAACTCACGTCTGCTCTGACAGTGCTACACCAATCTGCAGACAGGAACTATCATCGCCCATCTCCAACGTCTGCAAGCAAAGCTTTCACGCAGGTAACAGGTTACGTATTATATAGTAGTACGTATTATAAAAAGACGGCCATATAAATCTGCAAGTGATGCGCTCAGACAGGTAACACCGAAGGTGTGACATGATCGAATAAAAAACGTACATATATCAGTATTTTCGACTGTTCGTCCACAATTTTGTAATGTGGAATGATGGACCCATATAATATTGAGTAATATGAGTATTTCGTATATAATGTGCTGTGAATTGCGTACCTTCACTATTAGTGTGCTACGGGTGACGTAAGAAATGCCTTAAAACTGGGTGCTTTATACCAACAGTTCTTTGCAATAACCGTTCCGGCTATAAACCAAACTTTCATTAATGTTTATGTTAAATGTGGTATTGTTTGTTGTTTCTTTTTCCCTTTGCATCTAGTACTAAAATATGTTCATTTAATTTCCGTCACTTCAATCTTGTATATGTATATTTTGGACATTTGTCTATGCTGCTAAGTAAGTAAATATGTGGAAGTAACGGCATGGCTGTTGCATTAATTAACTTACCCTTGCCTTTGCATACAATGTAGATTTATAGCAGATTAAGCACGATAGCACGATATACCTAAACTATGTGTTGCGATATGGTGTTATAACAATACATCATTATTTTCAACACAAGAAAAGTATGTCGACCAAACACGTTTTAAAGAATCAGAACCAATTACAATTGCTTTATCTAAATTGAGCCTTCTATGTTCGAAACACTTTCCGTCGTAGCTTAAGGGTAATTGTTGCTATCATTTCACTATTGTAGTTCCTAAATGTATGCTGTTGCTGAAAAGTATTGTACTTACTATAAGCGCAAGTATTTAGGTTTCAAGCTTAAGTGCATTAATTGCTGTGTCGGTTAATGCATATTTTTAGTATATTCGTACATTAAATTAAGCAAAGTTTTCACAAAATATCACAATAAACAAATACTGATTGGAGAAGTAAAATTAACGCAAACGTGTGGCGCTTATCCAAAACTTATATAGATAAATGTTAATAACATTAAATTTAGCAAATGAAAAAATAAATACCTTCAAATACATTAACAAAACAATATAATAACGGCTCTTTCATAAACTTGTATTACTAAAACGAGTCACTTGTTTGGAAACATCTAAGATAAATCAATGAGCGATATGAATTGTGGTTACGCTTCATGTTCAAATTATTACAATCTGCGTTTAATTAACCATGTTAAAGGTAGGTATACATTGTATATATATCCACTGAAACATAACCATATACAATATTCGTTCGTTTCATATTTGCAGGTATCGTTGACCGACTTAAGTTGAGACGTCAAAGGATGTCTTACATAATTTTTTACCTACATACTGCTTATACAAGACTCAGGAACATAAGGAGATGGGGTAAAGTAGAATATTAACGGCTAATATAAGATTATTTTTCAGCAATATGAGCATTGTTCTGACGTGTTTTAAATGGTTGCTGAACGTAATGGTCGACATCAGTAAAAAAATTATTACTTACAATAAGTCATAAAATAACCCCGATGCTTTTTGCCGTAACGGAAACGTCAACTAAAGCAGAAAAAGTTCAGAAAATCTAAATCGCTTTCAATATTTTAAGAGTATGGTGTTATTAACATAATTTCCCTATTAATAACGGCGTGCATTTATAGATGCTATGTTTCCAATTGATTTCGTGTCGCTTTGCAAAAATTTTGTATTAATTTTTCAAAGTGATGACGCCATTTTCATTACACTTTTTATGGTGTACATGTGCAGAATACTGTAATTATTCAAGGCACAATACTGTACCTATGCAGTTGTTTTTGTTTTTTTGTTTTACGATGCTCCTGAAACAGCAAAACCAATAAGTGTAATTTGCGTGTATGTCACCGCTACGTCAGTATCCGGCATACAATATCCGGTATATTGATTGATTATGCACATAATACGTATATAGGAACGTGTCATTTGATGACGTGGTTAATACAGGATGGTCTATATACCAAATCTACACACATGTTAAAGTACTGCAAGTTGCAACAACAGTTGATCGGCAAAATAGAGACTTTGACGCAATCATTCGTCTGAATACACAATGGCTAGTTTTAAATATTATTGTTCATACGAACAATATTGGTTTAAACTCTTCCATTAACAAACAACTTTAATATGAGTGTGTATTGTGGCTATTTTGTTATGACGTAAAAGGAAACTTTTTTACATCGTTAACGTTCTGAACCAGGATACAAAGTACGGAACATTTAAAGCGCTTTCTTTATATGCTATAATTACTTGTTTACATTTTACCACAAATGTACGACATTTCTTACGTGGACAAATCTTTAAGGATATATAACCGTTGAAATCGTACATGAATTTTTTGTGTAATCATCATAAATAATCACAAAATAAAGTTACTGGAATTCAGTCATTTTGGAGCATTCGTCCAGCCAATTTAAGATAATGGTGAAAAATGAGTTAATTAAACATGTATTTAATATATATGTTTGTTAAGAAAACATATATTGAGTTGTGAAAAGTGTCACCCAGGGTGCAGCATCGAACTACACGGTATGAATTCCGTTGACGCTACAGTATCTAATTACATACAATCAAAAACAATCATTGCCTATGGGTTTCTACGATGCTCAAGGAGATTTTTCAAGTGTTTTATAAGTAATAAAATATTTCATTGAGTTGATTATTTAATTAACTTGTATTGATTAACACACGTGGTAAACGTGTAATGGTCAAGGTAATGAGCTAGCGAAGATTCCTCTCTCAAAGTAACAAAATTGTAGCACCTAAATAAACGAGTCTACCAATTATCATGGTTTCCCTGGCACACATTACTGACAGACCCAAAACATGATTGACGTTCAGTTCCGCGGAGAGATTGTTTTTTTGGAAAAGATCAAAGAAATCTAGACGGCTGATTGAAAACGAACTGTGTTGGAGATTGTTTTTTCTTTTGATAGTAATCGTGTTTTCTTATTTTTAAATGTAATTGGTTTTGTTTGTTTGTTTTTAAATTATGTCATTGTGAATGGATATTTTGTAAAACATATTTTATCCTCAAAAACTTTTTCAAATGTTGAACATAATGGATAAAATAAAATAAAATTAAACAAACACAAAAAGAAACAATAGACAATGAAGAGAAGACGACAGTGTATCAATATGCAAAGATGTCGTATACCGAACTTTGTTAAGCCAGGCAATGACCGACACATTCATATCACACCTGGTATTAAATAAAAACAAAAACACACACGTCTAACTGTATTGTTTGTTTGTTCGGTGAACCCATAGTCAATTACAGAAAGACAACGTTCATTTTGTGGAAAGATAATCAGCCGTCTTGCCTGTTTTAATCAAATCAAATGTCAGCGGCGGGACACGGAAGCGTACGCTAATGTGTATCGATGATATAACTGCGATATAATTCACATACTAAGTATTATCGACCTCATTAACATTAAGTCAATCATATGTATTGCCTATGAAGCAATTACAAATTGCAGCGATCGTAAAGCGATTCATGACATTGTGTTCAAGCTAAGTTGACAGCTGCAGCTCTCCTCAGGTTAAACCCGTTAATCATTGTATAGTCAACGCAGTCCTACTTTGACAGATCACAATAAGACATCAACGCAATCACAGTGTCCCTCCGATAATCAACCCACGCGACGCTATACAGATGCGTCGATTAATCTCGCGTGTAGTCGAATTAATCCATTAAACCGTTTGTAAACGATAATTGGCAGTGAAATGTCAAATCTAGTAGGTAAAATGTCACAGAGGGTTTGTGGGTGGTTAGTTTATGAGTGCCGATATGCGTTCACGCACTGATGGTTATCGCCATGTTGAATGCGTTTGAATTGACACGCGCATGCGCACTGCATTTCTTGCTAGGAACACATGCTGCGTTCGTTCGTGTAGGTTAATTACCTACCTCTCAGTATGATGTTAATGGCATAAAATAAAAATCAACGTAAGACATTTAACCCTGTAGTACTTACTATTTTCTGCACAATGTGTCATTTGCCGTCGGTGAGTAATAGATCTTAACCCCCCGCCAACAACAGCCAGTTCAAACTGTAGAAGACAAATCGTTTCCATTAACAGAATTATAATGGGCAGGCTCTTACAGTTGCGAGTGTGTGTATTGTCGTGTTTATGTGTATACAACATCAAGCGAGATTTACACACAGGGGCATGGTATCGTCGGGCTTGCACTATTTGTTTTTATTTTAAACTTGTCATCATGTCTGTTCAAACAAAATACGTTATTGGCCTGCGTGACTATTTTAAAAAAAATACCATACAACCGATCCGGTTTTTTTTTTCAACATATACACGGTGCATATGGTCAACAAAAAATGAGTTAATTTTTAACGGAGTGTAAAGTCACAGTATACTGATGGTATAAACATGAAACAATTAAACACGGGCATCGACACCAACAAGTTAAGTTAATCGATTTTCGATAAGGCTAAGGCTTTGTTTGTTTTAAGGACAGACTCGTATCATTTTTAATCTTCTGCTTGGGCAACATCTTATATAAAACCAACCTCCGTGCAGAGATTTGACGGGAACCAGCATAGGTAAATCAAATTGTATGTATGTGAGTGGAAGGAACGACAACTCTGCGTGGAGATTGATATAAAACGTGTTTATTCTGTTTACAACTTTAAAATATAATATAACGATCTATAATCAAAGACAGACTTCGGAAAAATGTAATTTACTACTTGATTACATGCATATTTATTTAAATAGACGTGATGTTCTGTATTATCTCATATTAAGCATAATGCGTTTTGAACGTGTCACCAAGTCCAACAAATAATAATAAATGAGTAAAAAAATAGTACATTTAACCATTTAATTATCTTCATGGCACTGTTTACTGCCGTGATATATATGTCACGGCATAATTATAGGTTATTAGACGTTTCACTGTACAATACGGAGATATATTTGGACGAGCACACAGTTTGAAGTCATATTGGACGAGCCGTTAGGCGAGTCCAATATGACTTCAAACTGTGTGCGAGTCCAAATATATCACGTATTGTACAGTTTAAACGTCTAATAAACTTTTTATTCTATATCCTCATTAACAAACCAGCTTTCCGTATTTTTATTTTCATTCATTGATTACGCACTTTATGACGTATCTCGTGTGACGTCATTTCTCTGACGAAACATACTAGTATAAGCAAGACTCTGCATTTTAGGGATAACAATATGGAGGTGGTAGTGTTTAATAAATCTAGTAGCAAATTATACCATTTTGATAGCATTGAACGAATCCAAAAGGCAAAACGTATTTCGGATTGTGTGTTTGTCTGCATAATTGTTAACTTAGATAGGAATAAAACAACTCGCTCCGACAGGATTACGAATTCGTAAATTGTGTTTTGGCCTTTGGGTCAGAATGGTGAGCATGTGTACAAACGCTATCAACAAATACTGTGGTTTAAAATACATTTCGATAAATGGATGGAAGAACAGAAAATGGGAAATGGAAATGCATATCATTGTCACTTAGTTGTTATTAGGCTAGCATTGGATTAAAGTTGTCATTGAGGTTAATAAAATTGATTTTTTGTTTTGCTGTTGCATATTTGTTTTCAATTTCTAGCAATAACAATATCACTTGCTTTTGCCTTTTTTTTTATTTCTAACAATAAAAATTAATTAAATATCACATTCTCGATTCGTTTTTTTTTATTTCCTCTCATATTTTCAATAGGAAAGTATTAAAAAGAGACATACAAGCAAAATATCGCCTGTGTGAATCGATTATAGTACATTCGGATACTTTTTCTCGGTAACGGCTTTTATCGTTATAAAACAATTGCTTAGTGCACTTGTACTCAACTGTCCAATATGGAAAAAAAAGACTTTTTGGATCCAATACCGGAATATATTGGACGGTCACGTGGTACATATGAAGAATGCCGATTGGATGAATTTATTGGATATAGAATAATTTGTTTTAACTTAAAAGACATATGGTTTAAAACCCGAAACCATTTTAGCAATAAAGCTTCCCTGCGATTTTTTCATAACAATAAAAAGCCAATATTGTTAAATTTTGACACGTTTCCATTGCAGACGGATGTTTCAACATATGAGTTTTGTTAATATATGAATATATGAAGTGTCGGTAATATGTTTAATAAAATACCATTGTACACAATGTCACATAATGGCCAATAATAGTTAATCATATGCATGAAGTTTCACCATCTAGCACTTCAAATTCCCCGTTACTTTCAACGCAATTAAAACTAAATCATTGTTTTCCAATTAGGGCAAAAACTCAGCTGCTGTAATGTAGAACGTGAATTGCAGGCTGATAAGTGAATCGGTATTCATTGATTGCAATACATTCTCTTCTATAAAATTCAGGTGCATGTAAATGGGCATTTATCACAATTATGCCAAAAGTAATTGATAATTTATTAGGCGGATTTCGGCCCAAAAAGAACAGAGCGAGCGAACGTTATAACAAAATATATTTTCATTGCCTTTGCTATGCAATTAAATAAAAACAAAGCGTGCAGAATAGTAACTGTCCACACGTATCGATATTTTCTGCCAAACAAAATCAAGGTATAATATATTGCAAATAGTTACCTCTAAAAAATCTCTTCCAGTTCACCCTTGCCTTTTGTAAATGATTGTAACACTGTACACTGGGCGTTTGAAATGTGTTTGCGCCCTTAATGCAGTTTTTTATATGCTGCATAACGCAAATTTACTTGCATTGTTATACAATATACCCATTTGGGTGACATTTCATAGTCAGAGGAAATGACTGCTGAAAGACATAAATCTGTAAAAAATAATATTTGAAACAGGCTTTTTCAGACTACCTAAACCGTTTAAATGACATTTTTGCTTGACAAATGTCTATCCATCCTTATTCAACTGTTTCCTCTTTAGAAAAATACATAATCGTAAAATAGGTTGGCTTTACAGAAAATAGATCGAATAAGACCTCTTTGTTTTAAAAATGAACGCAAAAATTTCCTTTAATAATGTTTAACTTCGGCAAATCCGATTAACATCTTATCATTGAATGGTAGCTTTGTCACTAAACATAAGAGATGATAACATACTTTTGGAAATGAATGTAGATTATTTTGTGAATGTGTTTCGGTACAATATAATAATTACAAACTGTTATTCACTTATATTTTTCAAACTGATTTCAACGTTTCATGCCAAATATATTGTACCAAAAACAAAACAGGACCTGTCATTACTAAACAATTAAGATGGATTTGTTGGCAGAAATACATCAGTTTTAGTGGCATCTATACACGAATGCGTATATTGTTCATCTCACAGAGCTAGGCTGTAATTACTTAAATCATTTCAGCGCTAATCATGTGTAAATTTATAATATATAATATTTATCATATTTTATTTAGCTATTCTTATTTTAAATTCAATCATATTATCACGTGCTAAAATCACGCATAAATCTTGGCGACTGCTTGTAAATAACAATGAATGAAAAATAACCTGTCAAGGGTACTTGTGTGTGTTATCAGCTAAACATCGTTTTAGATATCGTTATTATAATTCACCATAAGTCAAATCGTCATTTATAATGACGCATTTCGATTCAACGAACTAACATATACGCATATTGGCGTGGTAATAAATCGCAGAGCCATGTACAATACGACCAACTTATCACGTGATAAAATGCCAGACCTGTGAATATAAATAGAGCGAGGTGACAGACAACGTGAGACGTCAACACACACTTAATGACGGTGGCATAGAGGTGACATTCACTTCTCTTTTTTTAAATTGATCTCCTCTTTTTTTCTAGAAAAAGAGGAGTGCCAAACTAAATAAAAGAGGTGTACAATTAAAAAAAGAGCGGTGCTTCTCTTGTTTTAAAATGCTCTCCTCTTTTTTCTATCTCGTGGCCACGAATTAGCTATGTCGTGGCCACGAGATAGAAAAAGGAGGAGTGCAAAACTAAATAAAAGCGGCGTACAATTTAAAAACGAGCGGTGCAGTAAAGAAAAAGGCAGAGTGCATTAAACAAAAGAGTAGAGAATTTTCGCTATCTCGAGATCCCGACTTAGCTCAGCCAATCAAATTGTTTGTTATGCCAATTTAACGTTTAGTCTGGATTACCCGCCCCTTTATACAAAGAGTCAGCAGGTACAGAAGAAGTTATAGCGGAGGCGATGGCACTAGTAAGTTACCTAGCAAATTTTAAAAGTTGGTTCGTTGTGCAAATTATTTATATCTTGATCAGTATTATAATTAAGTATTTTAATGGTATGACTCATTTGTACGGAACGATTGATTTTGTATGAGATTTTTCATTCTTCATAACTTGAACAGTTTTCGGATAAATAAATGGAAAATGTTATTTCGGATAACATTAAAAATATGGATTTATAGTACCGTCAAAATCCTTATTTTTACCAATGATATGTACATTTTTGGCTTACATAGTACAATTAATTCTGTTTAAAAATCGATAATGTATTTGTACATCCATTTGATTTGATTGTTTTACAAATGCTCATTTATAACAAACAACTATATAATAAATTTTAAAAGCCACTGCTCATTCTAATAGAACTATTTACATTGTCCTATTGTACTTGCAATTTTTGCAAGATGGCTGAGAGAGCTGAGTTAAAATAATTATTATTGTAAATAATCAGTGATTTTGTTTTTTTAATTTTAAATTCAACTGTTAAGCAATTTACATAGTCATAGTACACAAGAGAAAGAGATTATGACACATTCAGGACTAAAACCTGTGATGACCATTATTCTAGCATGCCTACCAAGCGAGCTTAAATCCAGATGCTTGTATTTTTCCTTGGTGGGATGATAATCCTGTGTAACCAAGGTCTAATTATTTAAACTAGCCCTGACACTACACTGCTTTCTTCTTTTTTCAGGTTATCAACAGTCAGTCAGTTACAGATGCATTGCGACGTTGTTATCTACGTCTCTGATTGCGAACACAGAATTAAACAACATTGGTCATAATGTAAAATAATTAAGCTCCAATATTATATATAAAAGTCAACAAAACTATTTGCAGTTTGAGCAATGAGCACAGAATTGAGCATTGAGCACAAACAAGATAATAGATAATGAAGTTTTGATTTGCTGATGCAAACAAACTGACCTGACAATTTTATTTTGTGCGTTAAGTTCTAATCTGTGCTCTCAGCTCAAACATGACACAAATAATCCTATTTGTTTCTGGAGCTGTTATTACCTATCAACAGGGTTTCCTAAAACTAGAAACAATTTTCCTAATATTTTTATCAAAATGTACAATTGTAAACCAATGAATATCTTGAACATCTTCATTTATATATATTTGCAGCTTACATACAAGAGATCTGCAGAGCAGGAAGAAGCCATATTGATGCCCTGGCCATTCTCTTTAACAAATCAGTCATTGCATCTGCACATATGACTAGAAAAATGAAGCACTAATGTGGAAACTCAACTATCTGCCGAAGAACTTTAGTTAACCAGTATTTTGGTTTTGAAACTAAGGAAGTCTAACAGTTTTCAATTTGTTGTGATTTGTGTAATAATGAACTGGGGACAGAATATGATTTTAGTAAACTGTCACCTAACTAAAAGTATACATATTATTTTTACAAGATTCCTTGATTAATTGAATTTTCACATCTTTTTGGGAAAGTCTATCCTCGAATATTTTAAATATATTTGATTGGATTGATTTATTTATCATTTATGTTTGATGAAAATGTATATTCTATGTTGAATAAATGCATATGCTAGTGTGAGTGTGTGTGTATGTATGTGTGTTTCTGAGGGTAGTGCGTCTGGGTGAAAATGCGTAAAAATGGTGCGGGAGTTGCGTGATTTATGTTTAAAAATTAACATTTGTTTGTAACGATATACCATGTAGTATAAGTTACCTAATAAAGTTCTTTTCTGTTCTGTTCTTAATTGTGTTGCTATGCTTATTTTGGTTAAAAAATGATCAAATTTGCCTTAAAAAGAACTTACTTATAAATAAATTGACTTTTGACATATTTAAAGAAAGTGTCAATAAAAAAAGATTGGGTGGGGATACAAAAAAATGGTCAAACCGTCGACCAGAAACAAGATTTTTTTTGGCCTTATGGGAAATAGTTTAGAAATAAAAATTCATTGTCTATAACAATGTTTTTAAAATTAAAACATTCTATGTAATTTGAATAAAGAGTTCAGAACTATTAAGCATAATAATGTGACCCTATTTTTTAACGTCCAATAATAACACTTAATTTGGTTCTGAGAAATCCATATGTGCAATTCTTCCGTGTTAATCTTCTTTACCGGATTTTTATCTTGACTATTATATATGAAATATTTATAGTAGAGCTATCCTACTCACCCCGGCGTCGGCGTTCCCGTTAGCGTGCAAATGTTAAAGTTTACGGACCACCACAAATATTTTCAATATCCCAATGACATATTGCTTTCATATTTTGCATACTTCTTTACCAACATGACCCCAACCTATAAACAAGAGCAGACAACTCTATCAAGTATTTTTTGTTATAATTATGGCCCTTTTCCCACTTAGAATATGCATATTATTGATAAATCTATGTTACAGTATGCGTACCACCTCAAATATTTTCAATGTCCCTTGACATATTGCTTTCATATTTTGCATACTTCTTTACCAACATGACCCCAACCTATAAACAAGAGCAGACAACTCTATCAAGCATTTTGTAATGATTATGGCCCTTTTTCCACTAAGAATATGTATATTATTGATAAATCTATGTTAAAGTTTGCGTACCACCCCAACTATTTTCAATGTCCCTTTACATATTGCTTTCACATTTTGCATACTTCTTTACCAACATGACCCTAACCTATAAACAAGAGCAGACAACTCCATCAAGCATTTTGTTATAATTATGGCCTTTTATCCACTTAAAATATGCATATTATTGATAAATCTATGTTAAAGTTTGCGTACGTCCCAAAATATTTTCAATGTCCCTTGACATATTGCTTTCATATTTTGCATACTTCTTTACCAACATGACCCCAACCTACAAACATGAGCAGACAACTCTATCAAGCATTTTGTAATAATTGTGGTCCCTTTTCCACTTAGAATATGCATATTATTGATAAATCTATGTTACAGTTTGCGTACCACCCCAAATATTTTCAATGTCCCTTGACATATTGCTTTCATATTTTGCAAACTTCTTTACCAACAATCTATAAACAAGAGCAGACAATTGTATCAAGCATTTAGTAAGAATTATGGCCCTTTTTTATCTTAGTAACTGAATATTTTGTTAAATTTTGTGTTTAAATCCACTTCATTTCTAAAGTATCAAAGCTATTGCTTTCAAACTTAAAACATTTTCTTACTATCATGAGGGTACTGTACCTGCCAAGTTCAATTTGACCTTGACCTTTGAATGACGTTGACTTTGTAGGTCAAGAGTAAATTTTAGTTAAAGGGATCTTTTCACGTTTTGGTAAAGTGACAAAATTGAAAAATAGTTGTTTCAGAATCGCAAATTTTCGTTTTAGTTATGATATTTGTGAGGAAACAGTATTACTGAACATTTACCATGGTCTATTATAGCCATTATATGCATCTTTTGACGATTTTAAAACCTAAAATTTATAAAGCGTTACAACTCGAAACGATTGAATAATTTGGAGAGTTCTGTTATACATAAAATAATACCTGAACTATTACCTTGACCTTATTGAATTATTTGAATATTACCCCATGATGGCTTACGTTATACTGTCAATTACTCGAATAGTCGAGCGCGCTGTCCTCTGACAGCTCTTGTTATGACAGTGCTTAAACCTAAATGAAAGTTAATGTTGTCCCCAACAATTCTGAATTTCTTTCCATTGGCAATTGAATCAATTAATTCAGTAGTAAAATGTCCCGATATCTGATCCATTGTATACAACATGCCTGAATGGCTCAGAGTGACATCCAAAGGTTGAAGTTTGTCATACACCTACAATGATCAAACATTTTTGTCTATAAAATATTTGAATTTTTTTTAAATATTACCTTAAATAAATCAAATAAATGGGTTTGAAAAGCTAAACCAAACACAATTAGGTAATACTTCATATATTTCCATTTACTGGCAAGGCATTCTATTAAGTGAAATTATATAAGGATACATTATATACAAATGTATATAGTGAATAATTCAAAATTTACAACACCTGTTCAAAGTCGGTGCGTTTAACTAACTATAGGAACAAATAGTTTAAAGGCTCATAGAAACATCACATTTCAGAAAATTGTAGAATGAATTAGCCTATGAAAAATCTTATACTTGGTTTTGCTTCATTTTAGAAAAAATCCATTGGTTTTTCTCTACAATTTGGTCAAAAGGTGATTGTCATTAAATGTAAGTGATATTAAAACAAGATTGAAGCAATAACTTTCAGCTTTATCTAATTCAGTGTGTTTGGTTTTTGAAGTTATATAATACTTTAAGGATAAATAACAAATAAACATAACCAAAGTATAAACAAATAACAACAAACTAACAGTCACGAGGTACATTTTTTTATTTCTTATTTATGACGTCTGCTGTGTAGCAGAGCAATTTATCTTTTATAAGGCTAACCTTAAAGGGGCCTTTTCACGTTTTGGTAAATTGAAAAAAAATATTTAAAAAAACTGTTTCATATTCGCAAATTTTCGTTTTAGCAATGATATTTGTGAGGAAATAGTAATACTGCAGTCAATTGTATAAATCTGGATAACTCTTATCCAACGGATAACTTTTGGTTATCTTCAATTTTATGATAAGATAACCAAAAGTTATCCGCTGGTTAAGATTTATCCAGATTTATACAATTGGCTACTGAACATTTACCATGCTCTAAAATATTAATTATATGCATCTTTTGACGATTTGAAAAACTTAAAATTATAAAGCGTTGAACGCGAAAATATATATATAAGAATATTTTTTTTGCAAGATTTGTAAACTTATTCCTGATTGTGTTAAGGGTAGAATTAAAACAAAAGGGCCATAATGGCCCTATATTTCTCACCTAAGTACAGGTAGCCAATATTTGTCAATTGCATAGTGACCTAGTTTTTGACCTCTGGTGACCCGTCTTTAAACTTGACCTACAATTCCTCCAAACAATCATCCTGACCAAGTTTCTCAATCTATGAGCAGAAAAAAAAACACCAAAGGGGAGTTAAAAGAAGAAGGATAGACAACAGACTTTCATCGATCCTATGAGCTCATCTGAGCTCAGGTGAGCTAAAACATCAAGGACCTTAAGAACCTGGGTCAGCGCTATTAAATAGATGCTCCAAAAGATTTATTTAATTTCCAAACAAAACATGTGTCATGAACAGTAACATAAACATTCAAATGCCCAATTTCACAAACTTGAGGTTAAGAATATAGTACACAATTTAATGTTTAATACTGTTTTTTATCAACTTGCAAGAAACTTTACATGTATATTGCTAATTTCTGGCTTAGAAAGATTTTTTTTAAATACCTGATATGTTGTTTACTGTATGTGTATTTAGATATTGTAAAATATTTAAAACATATAAAGATATATTTAAAATACATACATTGAATATTTTATAAAACACACACTCATTCACAGCTGAGTTTGGCAACTCTTTAATGAAATTTTCTCTTGAGTTACTCATAAAATGATTAAATATAAATTTTACACTTTACAATATTCCATTCTATACACAAGGTGTTAAGTTCATATTTTGTGCTTTTGGGCTTTAATATAACATTTGAAGAAAAAAAAGAAACACAGTTGGAACCAAATGTAATTTTTGGCATGTTTGTTCATTAGCTAAAGTCATTGCGATTATCTTTTGAACTAACGAGTTGTAACGACAACTCCTGGTATCCTGTATTCATCAACATTCCAAACACAGTAGATATGACCAGTATTAGTCCCTGAACAGATTTTGTATTCCCTATCTTAGAGGTTGGTAGAGACACAGCCAAGAGAACATCAGCTAGCAGTGGCTGTTGCTCTAATAGTTCATCAATGAGTTCATGCCATTTAAATTCAGCCATGTCACAGAAATATTTTTGGGCTAAATCACTGTCCTTGTTGTAACATTCTTTTGCTGCATATTCAATTTCGTTTAAAATGTCTACAACGATACTTCCTCTTAATGGAAAAGACAATATATGCCCTGCTACTTCTCTTGGAGAGCTGGAACCTGATTCAAGCAAAAAAAAGTAAAATAAAAAACAAAACAGAAATAATAATATATGATAATATTGCTTGATAAATCTTTTTTTTTCTTTTAAAGAAATGACAATATAATGTTATTTGAGCAAACATTAATAATCTATGTTTTTTATATCATAGACTTCTTAAAAAGTGTTTTATACATTATTAGTAGTCATTTCAAAAAATTTATTTGTTCAAATTGACTAAAAATTAGTCATATATTTTACAAAAGCATATATATTTGATTGATAGCCGTTTTAGATTTTTTATTTGATAAAATCACCCACCCCTTTAATACATTTATCATCTCCCACTGTTTCTGTAGTGTGCATATGTACAACTTATGACATATGGTAATGACTGTTTTCTAAATTCAATTTAAAATGCATGGTTCATATGACATTGTATCATACCGGAATATAAAATTGGGTGCTCTGTCAGCAAAATAAGGAAAATATACTAATGTTATCACTGTTTAAGAATCATTATTTACCTGTTCTGTTTTTTCCACCAAACATGTTGTTCATGGCAATTGCATAGTTGTTCCAGAAACTGTTTTCTGACTCGCCATCTTTTCGTAATTTCAGCCTGTATTCTTTCAGAAAGGATTTCTCTTCGCTGGACCATTTGTTATGTCTGGTTTTTTCATCCTAGATCAGTGATGAAACATGAAAATTTAAGTGTTTAATGGCAAAGCTTAAAAAAGGATTGATGGGCTTGTGCCAAAATAGTTTATATGAATGAAGAGTGGTTTATTTGATCTTTGAATTAAAAATTTAGCCCATGTCCTAATGCAAAGAACTTAATATTAATAGCAAAAATGAAATATACACACAACAAGACAGTGTTCTATTAAGCAAGCCTATGTTAAACAAATATTAAATCCATATATAGTATATATACCAAATGTTGGTACTTAATAAGTGATATATACCAAATGTTGGTACTTAATAAGTGATATATTGTGTTTTCAACAAATTTTACAAATGATTGAAGAGATTTCACAATTATAAAAATACAATTGTATTATAATAGAAAAGAAAGTAGTACTAGAACGTGCAAAATAATCACCAGTTTAATCCTTTAATGTTCATGTTTAGGTGTTTTTCCTGTGGGAGTTGATATTGCCCTCTTACATCCTCGTTTATGAGGGGTACTTGAGTTTTTTTAGGCACAGGCAATGTATGTGTGATCTGGGCCAGACCTACTCTCAATTACTTGAAACCAAGTATGATCCATCTGAAATATGATTTATGATTTGAATTATGAATTATGAATAACTTTGTCTTGAAAACCACGAACCTTTTTTAATGGAGTTTAGAAAAGATTTTTAGAAGCAATTTGCTAATCTGTGAAAAACAGGTCTGAAATTCTGACTGTGGTTAACCTGGAAAAAGGCCTGAATACATAAAAAAAAAACATTACTACTGTTAATTAAAGATAACCACACCGCAATGCTTTCATATTTGTCACACTACTCAAAAATACATCACAAATACAGTATGTTACAAATTTACTCAAACATCCGAAATTACACTATCTGTGTACTTGTCCAAAACATACTCAGGTCATGGAACATTAATTAACTCGAATATGCGGAAGAACTCGAAAAAAAGGGAGAACGTTTACAGAATGAAATATATGCATTTCGATTGAAAAATGAATGATACCCCGACGAACCGCATTTTTAAATATTTGGTTAACTCACCATTATCATCGCGTCGACCCTGATTCCGCCAATGCCAGGCTTCTATTTGTTTCCAGTAGAAGCTGGGAACCAGAATATATGCGTACAGAATATTTACACATGTTACGCACAATTTGATTGGCTGACTAACTCGGGATTTCGAGATCGCAAAAATTCTCTCCTCTTTTATTTAAAGCACCCTGCCATTGTTAACTGCACCGCTCTTATTTTTATTGCACTCCTCTTTTATTTAGTTTTGCACTCCTCTTTTTCTATCTCGTGGCCACGACATAGCTAACTCGTGGCCGTGTTTTTTTCTATTTCGAGATCTCGAGATCCCGACTTAGCTTACTCGTGGCCACGAGATAGAAAAAAGAGGAGTGCAATTTAAAAAAAGAGGAGTGAATGTCACCTCTATGCCACCAAACTTAATGGGCCGAAGATTTTCGATTATGTATGCGAATGGTAGACGGAAACCTATACTTGACGTGCTCTGAGAAAACCGTTCTCAATGCATGAACATAAAGTATCGTCACCGATACCCTGTCTACGTGGAAATGGCCGTCCCTTATTCTGAAACGATCCTTAAAGCACATGCAATATGTATATTATACCCAGTTTTCCCGCAGACCGACTTATAATGCGACCTCGACCTTTGGAGATGATCAGGCATTCGGTCTAATACAACAAAAAATGAAAAACAATATTTTCCTTTTTGTAAGCGTAGGGGTTTCAACATACATTGATCACGTGGTAACATGTTGGCTGTTACAAGCGTGGTATTTTGTTAACAAAAGAGAAATTCGTGTATATTTTATATGATTTATGCTGTAGATCTGATTGTAGGGGGCGATGATGGTGGTAGTAGTTGCAGTAGTAGTATTAGTACGGTTACATTTTTACGTGAAGCGTAAAATTAACGATATCAAAAGCACTTCATTTAGAGATGGTGACGACAGTTTCAACACCTTTAATTGATGCGAATATGTAGAGTTTAGCGCGTTGTTCCGCATACATATAATTTATCTATGATAATTGTTTTCAGTACATATTACTAAGATGGTTTTAATTGTAAATTATTATGTATTTCCACATGCTTTTATTTTGACGTAGGTGTATGCACATTATTTTAAAACATATCTTCTAAAGCACCACGACCGAGCGGCATTGTTATATCTTCTATCCTGATAATATTATTCTACAAATTCGTTTTTGTACAACATTGAAAAAAAAATGCAAACATTAAGTGTAATATTGATATTTTGAAAGAAGCTCCTATGGCGTCTCTAATTTAAGGTTTACGTCACAAATTATGTTGTCCGCAATATTTATAGCCATAGATAAGTGCTTGTGCATACGTGTTCGTGTTGAAGACCAATATCGTCTGGTCTAGATAACGTCCCGTTGCGTTTGAATACAGTATCGATATATAAGTTAACTAACCGAATAAAAACTTGACTGAACATAAAATTGGCCTTGAACAAGATCGTAAACGCCGTATGCAAGGAATAGACATCGTTTTTTAAGTGGATGCCCTTATAAATCATGCTTGTTGAAAAGTAGACGGCATTTTCAAGATAGTCTAATATATGATTTGAAGTGCACTAAATTTCTTCCTATCTGTATTACCTGTGTGTTAACAGATGAACGACGAAATGCGTTTCAAGCATTTTTGTGCAAATCTACACCTGAATTGTTAAGTAGGATTTTAAAATGAGTCACTGCATTTTAATGCGTTTATTTTAATGGTAAATAATGGAATGTTTAGACAAAAATAGCGCTTTTTTGTATAGTGTTTTTTTCGAAATCACGTGATAACAATTACTATTCCAATTGATGGAATAATTTAGTAAATGAATAATTATGCGATATCCAATTAATGGAAAAGGACCATTCAAGTAAATGTGAGTGATTCGCGTTAAAATAAAAATAACAATGTGTATGCACTGTTCGCTCATATATGCAAAATAACATACGGGTAGGAAGTAGGGTAGAAGTAGGGATTAAGTTGGGTTTTTTTAGCAAAAAAGTCAGCTTGAAGAACCTTTAAATTCAATACATAAATCTAAACATATTGTCATCACATATTATTTTCAAATGTTTTAAAGTGAATGCTATCGCATCACATAATTAATTGTATGAAACACGTTAAATGATTGTCTCCATTTTTTGCGGACTGTATTGGACGACACTTGTTGCACATGCATGGACTGTACATGCTAGTATGGGACGACACTTGGCGCACATGCATGGACTGTACAGGCTAGTATGGGACGACACTTGACGCACATACATAAAGGCCAATTTTCAAAGAGCGTGGTCCTTATGTTTCGCTGAAATGTTTCAACCGCCAACACATATTTTATTCAGACGCACCTTGTCTAATTCGCAGTAGAGGTCGTTTCTCGCTGGTTTGGACATTTACTAAGCAAATGTGTGTCACCCTGATTATTTACCAAGACATAAACTGTTTTTATCTGTATGTGTGTTTTTGTTTATGTATATTTTAAGAAGAGAATATCACTCATCAACATTAATAGAGATAACTGGCTCAGGTGAAAACTACAAGTATATCACATACTGCACTTGAAAAAGAAAACTGTAAAATAACGGTACGAATGAAAGTGCATCTAGACTATATCTGCAAACAAATTATCTTTTTTTTTCAACTACTGTAACAGTTGACAGACAGACACAGAAGTACAGTTAAACTAAACTACATATGCAAATATGTATTGTGTCAGGGCCACACAAGCATGCTACAATGCATTGAATGCAAGCTGTCGGTTACTAAAAATGTGCGGCAGAAAAAAAAACGTTTAAATGACAATTTCAATAAACACTTTATTTCACATGCTGCTAGTAATACTAATGTTATCTCAATTCATAAGATGTGTATTCTGTGTTGGCCATTTCATTTAAAACATTATAATGCTTGTAAACTCTCGGCAATAACCTGTGCAGTCACGCAGACTGGTCAGAAGCTACGCTATCCGATACAAATAACGCGAAATCTTACGTCACCTTATAATGGACAGGATAACTCCTGACCAGACTGCGTAAAGCGCAGTTTATTCTGGATCTACGCTCTCTGCATATGGCATAAGACTCATTTTCGCATGACGCGATTCAATTGTTTTCCATCCAGCTGTCACAATATGAATGTGTACTCAAATAGTGAACTGATAAACAATGTGGTCATCGCTGCTTTAAAGTCGATTCAAAGCATTTCAGCTTCGTTCTTTTAAAACTGGGCTTAATGTATGTGCGTTAAGTTTCGCCCCCGATTAGTCTGTGCAAAATATATATCATTTTCTACTGACGCACACGTTTTAAACCTTAAACAAGGCTAAAACTTCCAAAGAGATCTGTTTGGGTGGAAATAAAGAAAAATATTAACATTCGTATTGAGTTGTTCGCCTGCGAACAACTAAGGTCAATACCACGCCTTTCAAGCCAGTTTTTTTTTCTTAACTACGATAAACCTGATAACTGCCGCATCTGCCGCATCCGCGCCGAGATAGAGTTGTATAATTTATGCAAGAGGTTTGAGTTTTTCAACTACATTCATTCACAAATGAAAACATAATGTGAGTATCGTGTTATATGGAATATTTTTTGACGGAGCTTATATAGAAAAGAATTAATAAACAATGTCAAAAAACACGTGTCTTCCAACTGCCAACAATACAAAATGCTGACTTTGAAATAAAGTTAAAAATGTTCGTTTCTAAATAATTAAATTGAAAACAAAAGTTAAACTGTTGTGTGTGTGTTTTCACTTGTCAGTCGCATATTTACCGCATGAAATGTGTGTTGTTATAGTCAAATCACACATTAGTTTAAGTGGATGCAAATTGTACTACGGGAGTTCACATCATGTGTCCTCAGGTGGTTTATTATGAGTTTATTTTTCTACCATCGGAATATATCGTATGTTAATATTTTAACACGCATATTTCTTTCGAAACATTCAAATCACACATTCATAGCCGCATCATGCGATAATAGGTCTTATGGCGTTCCGGCCAGCGTTGCTCAAGCCCAGCCAGTGCATTTATGAAGTCTGGACAGAGGCGATGCTGTCCGCTATAAAATCACTTAAGGTTTTATGGTAATTTTTTGTATCTCCTGATTAGACTGAGAGATGCAAGGGCTGGGTGGTCTATAGCTATGATGGACGCATATGGCATAAGACCCATTTTCCCATGATTGCGAGTTGGAAATGGCATATTTTAACACAATGCGTTTCGATATAAAATTGAATTCAAAAAGCAAATACAGCAAACTGGCAAATAAGGATAGCCTATTCAGGCGTTCATGAACGATTTCCAGACGTGCTGACCGATACGGCAACCATTTGTGGTTACATAATTATATCATTTCCTCTTAATGTGACACTATACTATTTCGGAAGTTTTTTTCTCATTTTGAAAGAAAAACGATGCTTATCGATAGTCAATTGTATCTTCCCCTGGCGATTAATTGACCGAGTAATGACCCTGAAATTCTGCGATATGGACATTAACGCTTTATTATAACTGGGCCATAATTTGTGTCTATGTGTCGTTTGAACACGCAGAGAATAGTCGGGAATTCCGTACATTGAATAGTGTTACATCTTTTACGCTTCGCACAGACACAGTGATGCAGCCAAATTTCAGGAAAAATTCTCTCGAATCAGCCTTTAAAATATTCTTATGTATTTATTCGTGCCTTTGGGCGTAATGTTAAGGTCATTTAAGGTGAAAAGCTGGGTAAAACAGCTATGCCGAAAAAGCGCACGAGTGTTAAGGTAAAGACTGGTTGACACCTTGTGAACTACTAGAGTAACAAGTAATGCATCTACAAGAAAGTAAGGGTAAAGTCTTTTTGGCTACCTAGTTCGTGAGTAAAAATTACTGCTCGCAGATTAATTTTTTATTTATTTTCATCAGTTGTATATTTTGAATTGAATATGGTGTCAAAAAAGTTTTGGAAAGGGAATTTCTACCATGAAATTATATTCTCAGTGTGATATGTATTCGATATTCAAACAATATTCATTTAATATGTTGGTAATTGCAAAATATAATTTATATCAACTGGTTCTCATTATATCATTAAATCATATTTGTAATGCTTTCAGGACGTCAAAAAGAGACATGATGTTGTTGTTATTTTGTCTACGTTATCTCTATAACATATATATGAGGATAAACAGTGCACACACATCTCGACCTGTGCGTTAAGACACACTCTTTACACATTTAAATGGGTTGTGTTCATTTCAAACTTGCGATATAAAAAGCTATAACATAATTTTGAAAAAAATGAGTTGCGTCTAAGATGATGCAATAACGAGCAACTTCAGTGCCTTCAGCGCTTTGATGTTTTTAACTGGTCTAAGCATTTTTAATGGCCGCCCCACTATACTCTCTGATTTCAACACTATCTGTTATTATCTATCACAAGTACAATCAGGTGTTCTTAAATGCAAATAAGTGCCGTAAATCAACAAGGTATGGTATTTGTAGACATTATAAATCATGCTACACATTCTTCGGACGCCCACAAAAGCGCGAAAGTCAAATTTATCTCATTTCACACTATTATAACATGACCCGCCTGAATTCATAACGAATTCGCCTTGTTATAAATGTATTCCATCCGGTGATCCCATGTACGTAAATTTCTGTAATTTGTATTTTTTTAAATACGTATTATGTTAATACATATGTAACTTAACATGGAACAATTCATTGCTGTAAAATCTTTGTTGATCATTTGATGTCAACTTAGATGCCTAATAACATGTCTAATATAAGTTTCGAAACTAACGACAAACCCCGAGTTTCAAATCATGTATTCATTTAATCTGCATAATGATTTCGTTTGGCAAAATGATGCCCATGTGCAACCCGCACCTTCTCTACCCCAGATATGCACAAAATGAAGACAATAAGCAGTTCCGTGATGACGCCCACTGTCACACGATGCTGTTATGTAATAAGACCACCACCTGTGATTGGTGTTCCCATGAAGCAAAAGACCTGCATAATGATGGAAATAGTACTTCTCGGTGCAACGAATCGGCGAATCAATATACACGGTATGTATATTACGCACTTGTGCTTAAGGACATCCACTATGCAATAATAATGCTGCGGTGAAGCTATAAAGAATGTGTTTGCCTTTCGGAAAAAAAATCAAATGAGAAAGATTACCCGAGTGAAAATGTGTTAGTTATCTCAGTTTAACAAATCACCACGGTAAAACTCCGAATACAAAACGTTTTTGTTTAACGCTTTCGAGTATTGTTTTCATATAAGTTACTTTTAACAATTTTTTACCGTAATGTTTTATAATTAATGTTAAGTAATTGAGTAAAGAAAACAACATGACAGCGAATGTTCATTATTTGCCGTAGATTTCAAAGGTAATTTGTTGAGGCAACCTCTGACCCTACCCCTAGGAAGTCCCAGATTACTCATTAGGCAGAGTAGGCGGAAACTGTCCATGGGCCCCGCGACCTTTAGGGGCTCCATCAGACCGTTACGATAGAATTTATTTACTTACTTACTTAACCTCATCGAATGACTTAAAAAGCCAATTATTTTACACCAATGTTGTGTTCCTATTTGAGGCGTGACATTGTCTTACCAAGTGACAACCATTTAGTATCCGTATAAAACGTATTGTTTGGCTGGTGATTTTGTGTTTAAGAGCTTCATAAGATGACTCATACTGGAGTAGAATTGAACTCAGTGTTCCTGCACCCTTGGGTCATTCCCCTGATGAATACACCACCATAAAAAGCAGTAAATATAATTTGTTAAAGTAAATACTTGCCCGACTATAGGGCCAATGTCATGGGCCTAAATGTTTCACTGCCTATGGGCAGTGCCAGATCAAGAATGTGAATTCACCGACAAAACAAACTTACTAAAAGAGAACTGCCAGTGCAGAGGTTACATAGTGAGCGCTAAAATTTAAGTTCGCACGGAGAACCTTTTTGATTAATTATCATTGTTTAATTGCAGTCAAATGGCGGGGGACGGTAGATAGAGGTCAAACCTTTCCAAAGTCAGGACCTCGGCCAGTGAATTTATAGGTCCATTAACGAGGCGTAGGGGGACATTGACAAATTGGGCCTTTTACCGACGGCATTTTATTAGTCCAACGAAACAATAGTTTATCACATTGCATTTGCACACGTGCGAACGGTAACGGATCTAAATCGATGCGCCGACCTGAAGACTATCTCCCGCATAATTAATATACACGATTTGAAACCACATACACCGAGAGGTAAGAGTGCCCCCAACACAGTGTGGAGTTGGTTGCCACTATTGTGCATATAAATTAAATCATTTAAAGGGACCGTCAACGGCGAGGGACCGTCAACGGCGATTGACGAAAAAAGAAAAGTTCTAAAATACCGTATTTTTTACAATAATTAGTTTATATTGATTTAAATATCACGACTGGTATATCTCATCACTTGAAAAAAGTTGTAAGTTTTCATATTTTCAGTATACTCGGTAATAAATTTTATTGGGTACAGGTACAAGGTAACTACCAGTTAACTATAAATGACGCAAGTAGATTGATCATCATCGTCACGTGGTAAACCCAGGAATGCAAATTATGCATGCGTAGTGAATTGTATATATTGAAAATATAAAATGGTCAATCTACTTGCGTTATTTATAGTGTGTATATCGTTATATCACCTATTTTCGCGATGTACTTTCGATTTCACATCGCGATATTTTATTACCGAATATACTGAAAATATAAACTTTTTTCAAGTAATGTAATATACCAGTCGTGATCTTTTAATCAATATAAACTTATAATTGTAAAAAAAGTACGGTATTTAAGAACTTTTTTTTCGTCAATCGCGGTTGACGGTCCTTTAAACCCTCTTTTTATAATATTTTAATTTAGTTTGGACGATTTGGCTGCGTTGGAGGACTTTGGTAAATAAAAATATACGAAGTATCCCTACCAATTGTATTACATATTTTGTAGTTTACAAACATGTTACCAGTTAAGTTTGAAAAGCTTATGTTTGGATCTGCAATGGACATTAATTTATTTCCAGTGACTAAGACTGTTTTAATCACCAGCAAATATTCTTAGATACAAATGAATCTCAATTACATGTATATATGTTGATTCGGGCGATTGGTAAGAGTTACAGTAAAGCTCCATTTAGTTAAGCAAAATTTCGACATTTTACATGTGGATTAATACCATGCTAAAGTATTTCTTTAGTCCTTGTTTTTCGTCTGCCTTCGCGTCTAATTAAATGGACCCTGCTCTGTGAAAAAGGGGACTGCACAGGCTAATCTGGGTCGACACTTTACGCACATGGATTATCCCCAGTTTTCTCAGAACACGACTCATATATGAGCCTTGTTCTAAAAAAACTGGGCTTAATGCATGTGCGTAAAGTGTCGTCCCAGATTAGCCTGTGCAGTCCGCACAGGCTAATCAGGGACGACACTTTCCGCTTTTATGGTATTTTAAGTTTCAAGAAAGTCCCTCCTTACCGAAAATCAAGTTTAGGCGGAAAGTGTCGTCCCTGATTAGCCTGTGCGGACTGCACAGGCTAATCTGGGACGACACTTTACGCACATGAATTAAGCCCAGTTTTCTCAGATCAAGACACAGTCTGGGAAACGGGGCTAAATGCATGTACGTTTAGTGTTGTATCGGATTGGCATACGCAGTCTGAGCAGGCTAATCTGGGTCGACACCTTCCACCTAGACTGGAATTGGTTTAGAAGGGACTTCCTCTAAACGAAACAATATGTGGCAGTGGTGTGGTGTTCAAGAGACACATGTGCGAACTTCCTGCACAGGCTAATCTTGGACGACACTTAAAACAGACCCATTAAGCATATTTTCACAGCTCATATGAAAAAAAACGCATATAGATGAGTAAAGAGTATAATGTGTTTGTGTTTGGGTTGTATCAATTCTATCAGACAATGCAGAACCCGTATCAAATGCTTTTCAATAGATAATACATTTTTATAAAACTTACTTTGAAATAAAATTGCATTTTAAGTATTTTACTTAATGTGTACATATCATAAAATCATATCTGCTTATACAAATTAAATTTAGATTTTAACAATAACAATCATATTAAATGCGTGTACTTTGTATTTTAAAATAACACCGCGGATTGGGAGAAAAGGAAAGGTCTGCAACTATCTCGAAATATTATTTCAATAAATCTAGGCAAAAGTCTTCCGTGTTTGAATGATACATTGGTTTTGGGCACACGCACCTTGGCCTGTCGTATTATTTAGACGGTAAATCAACATAAATTATCAATGTCCGTAGCGGCCGTTAGAACCCACTCCTCCCACGCTTGGGTGACGTACGGCATTTCGACGTCGTTGAGACGTTAATGTCGCGTTCACATCACAAGGAAATGAGTTGACCAGTGACCAAATGTATGAGAAACGTTGTCGGAAGGAACATATGCGGTCAATTATGATCTCCATTACGGAGGAAAATAAATAAGGCTGCTAATGAAGAAACGGTCATTTGTTTTAAACAAACAGTCTCTTTGTTTTATGTTCAGACCACCAAGTTTTCGCAGATGGATAGGCTTAGGGTCACTTCCTCTAACTTTAACGGGCTGTGCGTCTTTTTCTGGGAAAACCGGGCTTAATGTCCCTGAATGTGGACGTCATTTTGTTCATTTTAAGTCTCGCGATTCGATTCTTTTCAGATAATATTATGATTATATTTGCCATTTTGATACGAATACTGGCCCACTAGTGCAGTCAATATGTTACTATTTATAGTAATTTTATGTAATATATAATTATAAATGAAGGGTGATACACAATTGTTACAGCATATTGACAATGTACATCAAAACGTTTTATCACGGTAAACTTGCTGTGTCACCCATGACATCAAAGTCTGTGAAATTGTATTGTCTTAAAACATCTTAATAACAACGTAAAGTGTTCGCTTCACACGTTTTTTTTTATTAAAACAAAACGCGTGTTCGTCTTTATTCTTATTAAAACAGGATTCGACGACTTTTAGTGTTTAAAAAAGAGTAAAGATAACCGAAGTGTTGTTGCCAAGTGGATACAATTTATTTTGTGTCCAAAGACGACGCAATTGAGACAGTTTTCGTTTAAAGATAAAGATAAAGTTCTGTTCAATAATTCACTCTTGAGAAATCGCAGAAGCAGAGGTAATGCAAGACGAACATTACATTCTAGCTGCACTGTGTAACCGCCAATGTCTTACAAGTTGTGCTTATAGCGTCCTTGAGACGGCGATATATCGACAGGTAGTTTACCCGTAGACACAGAAGGCTTGAGTAAACTCACGAAAAAAGAAACGGTATGTTGTGCTTTTTATTTTATTTTGATAATCGTTTTTACTCTCATAGCAGCAGATTTCAATACTGACTCAGACTTTACATTTTGTGACTTTTTATAATGTAAAGCGTGCACTTTATTACCCAATTAAGTTGAAAAGTGTATTGTAGGTTATGAATCAAAGCCCATATTGTTGACGGAAATAGTTATTTTTAGTAGGTCATGACTTATATGTTGGCAATGGTTATAATGTGTTTTCTAATGGTTATAATGTGTTTAAGGTCGATCTATTTAATATCGATATATGTTGTTTTATTCGCCCAAGATGAGTAGGGCGTTGTTTTAAACAACAAAACAAAAACCCGTTTAATTATTAAAATGAAGCACGAAAAAGTCCAACAATTCGAATTGCATTCACGATTTAAGTGTCTTGGAAAATAGTTAATGATTGCCGCTTGACGACATTTCAAAGACATGCTACTGTTTAAAATGTGTTGTTGAGAATTGCAAGGAGAAGAATCAGTTGTAATGCAAGACGAACCGTGCCAGATTAGGCACCGTGGAGGCCCATTGACAGTGAAACCGTTGGAGCCCACGCCCCAGGCCCCTAATCGGCCGAGTACCTTAAAGAACGGCGGTGCCCAGTCGATTTCACTTTTTTTAATGAGCCAAACAGTGCCAAGGCTGGCAAAAAAGATAATGTGAAAATTTTATTTTTATAGGCGGATACTTTAATGAGTCGTGTTCTGAAAAAACTGGGCATAATGCATGTGCGTAAAGTGTCGTCTCAGATTAACCTGTGCAGTCCGCACAGGCTAATCAGGGACGACACTTTCCGCCTAAATTGGATTTTTGCTAAGAAGAGACTTCATTTAAACGAAAAATGTCATACAAGCGGACAGTGTCGTCAATGATTAGCCTATGCGGACTGCACAGGCTTAATCTGGGACGACACTTTACGCACATGCATTATGCCCAGATTTCTCAGAACACGACTCTTATAATACCGTAATGTCAAAACGACATAATAATTATTAGTTTAAGAATGCAAGAAACTGATCACTGTTGTCTCACGCCCGGTAAACCAACTTACGAATCCCAAATAGGGGTACGCTTAACAACATAAGTTGTACTTCCGGTGATACATATACTGACAGGAAACTGTCAAAATGGAGCCTAAAAAGGTGAGTCGTTTCGATTGTTCACATATATGCTCTACTTGGAGACTTTTCTCCCCAAAAAACTCAAAGCTGTTCGACCGCACACACATTATATACGGTTAATGTGTACTAAACATAGAGTATTCTTTTGAATCCGCCCTGAAATCGCTTTCTGGTGGGTGCTGATCTATATAGAAAATGTGGGTAAGCATTTCGCATTTTCATCGAAATTCTTACTCGTAACAGTCGGATATTGTATTCATTTTGTCATATTTCAAAAGTTTTCATTGTCATCGACATTACACTCTTCTCCTTTGTCGCAAATCGTCACGAAGCAATACTTTATATTTTTCTTGACATTCGCGGCGGCGCACGATATTTTTCTTGACAGTCGCGGCGATACTTGATATTTTTCTTGACAGTCGCGGCGATACTCGATTTTTTTCTTGACAGTCACGGCGATACTTGATTTTTTTTTTTGACAGTCGCGGCGTAGCACGATATATTTAGCACGATATATCGCCCTTGTGTAGGTAGCCCAAAAGGCCATATATATTGTTTAATATATCGTATCCGAATCTCGTGTATCGCGGTCTAATTTCAGACCGCGACACTAGACACACGAAGCGATACTCGATATTTTTCTTGACGGGCAGTTATTGTGAATTGCATGCACAATGTATCATAGCAACATCTTGGACAAACAAATATGACTGAAATCATAAAACAAGTAATACAAAAGTTGTTAAGAATGGTTTAAATGTATTTGCCGGCGAAGGTAAGAATATGGAAACAGTTATCATTTTAAATGATATTTAACCCATTTATGCCTAGCGTCTAGAAAAAAAAGGCATTGGCAAACAGCGTTGACCCAGATGAGACGTCGCATGATGCGCTGTTTGCTTAAAGAAATTTCTGTAAGAAATATTCTAAATATAGAAATAAATATACTAGACATCCCTAATTTTGAAAATAAATTGATCCAATTTAGAAGGATGGGAGAGTCAACTAGGCATAAATGGGTTAATGTCGTTCAATAATTATCGCTTGATAAATCCTAAGAAAAAAGGTAAATGAATGACGTTCGAGCTGGGTGCACTGTGTAACCTTTAAGTTCTTACAAGTTTTGCTAATACCGTAATGGCGACTTCGACAGGTTCTTGTTTGCTTGACACAGAAATCACAGACGCAGTATACGAAACATCACTCGCGAGTAATTATTACATATAGAATACGTCTCCTTAAAAACAGTGATGCATGTCAGTCAGACATCGAAACAGTACGATGTTGCGTCACACTTTAAACTTCATACAGTGTAGCAATTATTGTAAGCGTCTACTAATGTTGCAGAAATTGCTGTTCGCAGACGATAAAATTCGAGCATAATGCTTAACAAGTGGAAGCTCGTGGCTTCGTAATTCGTTAAATGCCTCTCCGAGTTTTCTGGGTGGCTTCTAAAGTGTTTAGACAACAGTTATTGGCAACAAATATCAATTTTCACGTTCGTAAAGCACCCGCGGATCAGTAACGCTTTTGTTGAACTCACACCGGCTGCTTCGCACCGATTGCGCCACCGCTGTCTTGTATTAGAAGTGATTTGTTTAATAGTTGCAAGTATTCCAAACGTGAAATCGGGGCTTCCTACCAAAATTGCTTCGGCATTCCAGTGTTACTTTTAATTCGCTAAATCAGTTGCTTTCAATCGGTTAACAATGCAAAGAGCAATTGTTTGATGCTAATGTGTTCATTATTATTTCCCTGTAATTTGTCTGCTTAGCTTAATATTGTTCTAATTAGTTTTACTTAATACTCATGCTAAAGTTGTTTCTATCAACAGCATATGTGAAGGATCTATACAACATTTAAGTAACTTATTTTTCAGTCTGAACGTTTGGTTCCAGTGAATTCGCCCTCGGATTTAGATGGCAAAGGTTCAAACTCCACACATGGCGCGATCTGACACAGCCGGTTGCCGACTCAGCAAGTATTTAAATCAAGGGATACCGATGCTACCTCCGCTTAGTGACCGACATAAAAGAATTAAACCAGGAGTACAAATATTCATCAGTACACGTCAATCTGGCTGAACCTTAATAGCGAGGATGAGACTATAAAGAACAAACACTTTACTTAACTTTACTTGATACAAAACCGATCTATCTTTCAGATGTGTGGCTGAAAACGAAACTGGATATTTTTTATCATTTTTTATTTTTAGGTAGAAACAATATTCTAGAAAAATTGGGCATTCCAGTTATATTACTCAGTTTAAATTACATCAATATATGTTCGAAGTTTAATGTTAATTATGTGTAAGAATGCCCATTGATCATTTTGACCAAAAAATTTCGTTATGGTGTTGATCCATAAACAACGCAAATACTATAAAGAGGCTTGCAACACTTTATCAACTGTTTTGTAATGCAATTATTGTGAAAAAAAAATTATCACATGTCATACCCTGTAATATAGCCATTACGAATATTTTTATCAATACACAAGTGTAATATACTTTTTAAGCGTTTTCATTGGCTTATTTTCGTTCGATTGACCAATCGCATTTTGTTATTTTGCTGAAATGACGTTGCGACGTCAAAATTTAATGACTTCACGAAATTTAAACAAAATTCGGGATTTATCATTATGTTTGCGTAAAAATGTAATTAATTTGCTCATTTAAAAGCATGTTATAAAATGATCTTACACTCGTTGTTATTTCATACCATATCTCATTAAACTCGTCCTGGAGCCGTATTCACCAATGTACGTAAGTCTCAAATCTTAGACTCAGCTCCAGTTTCTGACTCAGACTCAGACTCAGCTTTACAAAACTTAATTCACGAAACATAAAATGGTTAGTTTTAGACTCAGACTCAGTAAGATAAGTCTCAAATGCTAAGTCTACAATGTTTAGACTTACGCTATACAATCATGACGTAACGTCGTTTGAGCGTTTACTTTACAAAATGGCCGCCGCACGAGCTCCTTGCGTAATAATAATAATATTATTGAAAGAGTGTATCTAGATCGTACCAACCCTTTGGAGATTTATAGTGATATTGAACTTTACAAACGGTATCGTTTAACCCGACCGGGAATCGTATTTCTTTGCAATATTTGCAAGGAAAAGTTGAGCCGCAATACGATGCGGATTCTGCAAGTTCCGGTCGCCCTGGCAGTGTGTACTTTCCCGAGCAACGTGGCAAAAATCATTAAAAAAAAGCGGCATTTAAAGTTATGGTAGCCAGAACTATGTAGACCTGTGCACAGGTCAATAATATTTTGACAGCTAGAGAGTTGAAGTTGTCAAATTTCCAGCTGGTACGACGCCGTTCGTGCAAAACAAGAACTTGGTGGGATCGCTGATACGTGAGTCATTTGCGATGTGTGCATTTTGCAATTGTTCTTATTTATTGTAAACAACTGTCAAATTCATAATTGTCCGCGTTTGTTTGTTGTCTTTTGTGAAAATAATCTCCAAACTTAATGAACGTGAACATGCACTAATTTTATGGATAATACTTGTTGTTTGAATGAAAAAGTAATAACATATAATTTGCATGTATCATAAACTATAATAATGGATATTTTCTAAAAAGGGAAACCTATTAGAAAACGTTTACAAGACATTTACTATGCATAAATTTTGATTTCATTACTATTACAAATCTATTTATAGATGTAGGAATTTACCTATAGATATGTATATGCCGAATAAAGTTACACTGCCATGACGCAGTTGGTAGCGCATCGGTGCCCGTGATTATATATGACCGACTAGTCGGTGGTTCGAAATTACATCGGGGATTTTTTTTTCTCCAAACATTTTCAAAATAAATTATGACGATTATTTAGTTATTTTTAAATTCTTGATCTTTAATGTAATGTAAATTAATGTTTATTAATTTTAAAAAAAGGTGCTATAATTAATGTGTATATTATACACCCTGTTAAGAAGATATAGGGTACACCTGAATCCATATGTGCATCTGTCCTTGTGTCTGTCTATGTTGTAATTGAGTTCCAATACAAAATGTATTTTTGCGACAAATGCTGTAGAATATGCATTTGTTGATGGCAAGTGCATTGTTGTAATGCACTTTATTTGTAAATTAATAAAACACTCAACAACAGAAATAATATTTTATTCTCAAATGCACATATTATTGCATTTTCAATCAATAGTAAAACGATGACATTAAATTTGATTATCAAGTTAAGACACATCAGCATATTGCATCACTTCTGACATAAGGCAGAACTTTCATTCAATATAATGCACATAAATGCACCGATCATAATCCATTTATATCAATATCTATTTACTTATTAATATTGTAATTTTTCCAAAAAATGGGTCAATTTTAAATGATCAACTTTCAGGTTTTACAAGTACTTTGGGGTGCATCGATTGGACGCATGTGCATATCAAGAAGCCAGTAAACCATGTAGAAGTCTACATAGGGCGAAAGGGCGTTCCCACCATCAACGTTCAGGTATGGCTTAACAGTCAGTTATGTGCAAGTCTAAATGCAATCCTTTTTATTTGATACAACTTTATTTTAAACACAAATATTTAATGAAACAACTGTATGTTAATTTTAACAGTTTGCTATTAGCAAAATAAGAAACATTTTATCAGCATTTTATCAAATACCTAAGAAACAATTTAAAAAAATATGTCTTATTTTGTTAGTGTAATATAACATGTTTTATGTTTACAGGCTGTGTATGATGCCAGCTACAGAATAACGAGCTTCACTCAAGTTCACTGCCAGTTGGCCAGGGCTAAAGCATGATGCCAGGATTTGTTGATGTCTAATTTCAAATTCACATAACTGCATCTACCATTATTCTGGAATTTCATTCAGTTCATTGAATGAAGAATTTTATTATTATCAATGATGTATATCTTGTAAGCAAATAATATCAAGAAGTGTCCCAAGACACCACATTCAACTAATATTCCTCTTTGAATGTAGAATGTATTTTATATGTCAGTAACATAATACAATGACCAATGTAATATTTAACCTACATTTCTTAAAGCACACAAATATTGACTGGAATTTTATAAGTACAAAAAGGGATAGAATCATATTTTTATCATAGAAATAATAGTATGCCCCTTTTTGAATTAAAAAAAAATCTTATTATTTTGTGTGCAACTGCCCCATAACTATTATTTCTAATATAGACTATCTATTTTAGAAATAAAAGAGTTATAAAGTAGTTGCACAAAAAATAATAAGATCCTTTTAATTACAAAAAGGGGAATAAATCTACTACTAGTTTATTACATGTCAGAGTTATAGCACTTGGTCACGTATTGACACTAAACACATCTTTTTCTCCAAATGTATTATTTCAATTTATACAGTCAACTTTTTTATTTCTTATTCTAATTTTTCTTAGTTATTTCCCATCGGTTTCTCTGTAAGTTTTGTTAAGGTATCGGCTTGTGAATCCTTTGTCGTTCTTCTTTTGTGAGCGCTGCAAAAATGGATAAAAAGTGTGATTTGTATAAATGGACTTGTTCTCATATTATGATCTTCAAAGGTTAAAAAATTAAAACATATATATCACATAATCTATGTATGCATTGGTACTATGCATTGGTACTTAGTTTTAACATATTTGATGCTAATTATGTTTCAACAAATGCATGACTTTTGTTGCATATTACATAATAACATTATACAGTACTTGCTTTGTCAGATCATGGTATTGTCAGTATAGTTTTAAGAACTGGAATTCCATCCATGCAAGTTAATTATTAACTCTAAATTAATTGTATGCACTGCAATACCTTCAATTAGAGCTATCTAAGTGTTAAATGTATTAATATTTAATTTTCAAGATTTGTTCCAGACAATTTGAAATCTAAATTTAAAGATATCCAAAACTTACATTCTTTACACTTAATGCCTCTACTTTCATGACTGGTACACTCTGAAATCACATGAAAAAAATATAGTGTCACTTAAAAAATTTAAATTAATTTAATCCAGTGATGTTTTCACTTCAAATTGATACTGAACTTTTGTTATGACATTAGGGTCAATCTCAACTATGCATGGCCCCAATCCCAACCCTGGGGCGCCCGCCCACATAGGCCACACCCACCAAAAAATTCCATTTACTATATTTTTTTCATTTCTACACGGATTCACTTCAAATTGATACTGAACTTCTCTTATGACATTAGGGTCAATCTCAACTATGCATGGCCCCATAACCAACCCTGGGGCCCCGCCCACATAGACCACACCCACCCAAAATTGCCTTTACTATAATTTCTTCATTTCTACACCGATTGATTCACTTCAAATTGATATTGAACTTCTCTTATGACAATACAGTCAATCTCAACTATGCATGGCCCCATTACCAACCCTGGGGCGCCCCGCCCACATAGACCACACCCACCCAAAATTGCCTTTTACTATAATTTCTTCATTTCTACACCGATTCACTTCAAATTGATACTGAACCTCTCTTATGACAATACGGTCAATCTCAACTATGCATTGGCCCCATTACCAACCCTGGGGCCCCGCCCACATAGACCACACCCACCCAAAATTGCCTTTTACTATAACTTCTTCATTTCTACACCAATTCACTTCTAATTGATACTGAACTTCTCTTATGACAATACGGTCAATCTCAGCTATGCATGGCCCCATTACCAACCCTGGGGCACACCTAGGTCAAACATTCGGCGTGGGGATACGCGTCGGCCTCTGCCGCGCCATTTCTAGTTCCTTGATGAGTTTAATCAATAATCATATGAATTGACAAGTGTCAGATCTTTTTTATAACACTAATTCAATTACGCATTTAGACAATTATTATTAAGTTAAATTTAACGAAAAAAACTGAAAATTGTTTTCAATGCGTGACGTAGCTGTATATATTCTAGCACCATTTCAGCAAAATAATACAGTATCATAAAACATACATTAACCAATGAAAATGCTCATAAGCTTTTTTACAAATTTTAACAATATAAGTAAGTAGTCATTGTGATTATATCACATACAAAACACATATTAGGTTCGACATGTAGTAATATTGAAACAAACTAATTGCAATTGATTATAGTTTTTCAACAAAATTAATTAAATGAAAGCATAACAAAAAAAGTAATTAACTTACACCGAGCCTTGGAATTTTGGTTTTCCTTCTGGCACTGTTCACCAGTTTTTGCGACCCCAAATTTTCTGAAAGTTTAATAAAAACAATTGTATGATGTATAGCAGTATTTATGAAACACATTACATTTCATGTTTGCCATCATAACTGTCGATTAGTTTAATATAAACGACATACAGGGTAATAGTTATCAATGTAAACGTGTAGTAAATAAAAAGTTCGTTTGGAAATGTGCAGATTGTAATCAGATACGAATAAAACACACATGGGTACGAATCTAACAGGGTACGAGATGAAAACTAAAACAATAGACCTCCTTAAATGGTAAACTTATCCGTGAAACCACAAATATTCATTATTAATACTTAAATAACAATTCACTTGTGCAAATTTTGGAAACAAAGAACGTGCAACCGTACCATAAATCATAACAAATGTTTGAAACTAAAACACATTCCACAATCACATCCGAAATCCGTAAGTACAATTTGCTGAGTGGTTATGCCCCTTGTTTACATAGTGCATTATTCGGCGCTAGTAAAAACGACATCGGTAGCAAATCCAAAAGTAAGCTATTAAATAAAATATTACAACTATAAGGCAGATACGATAATAACATATAACTTACATTGATATTCTACTCGCCACCTCGTCCCATTTTTTTCTTCGAATAACCAAAATCTTTTCGGCTCCGATCCCCTTATACTCGCGGATAGAAGGTTCCAGCGGTCCCGAACCAGCGCATTAAAAACAATCTCTGGCTCGGACCAATCTGAACCTGCTGGCGCTTCGTTTCGCTGTCTTCAACTGCCAAACACTCCATTCAATAAGTTATAGCAAACATGTCCGCTACTATTTTTGACACTATTTGGCGCGTTTTCCCTACTAGAGAGTTCGCTTAGTCGTGACGTCATTAAAAAAACACAATCTTATTGAAGTCTATTTCCAAATGCGTTCGTGAATACGAATCCTGAGTCTGTCTTTAGTAAGTCTAAGCCTGAGTCAAAGTCTGAGTTTGAGTCCAAGTTTGAGTTTATTATTGATGAATACGGCTCCAGGAAATTCGTTCAAAGGCTCGCTTACTAACACAATTCCTGAACTCGTTTAATAAAATATGGTATGATATGACAACTCGTGCCAGATCCTATATATATTTACATTATACACCAATAACATGTTTAAGCAAGGTAGTATTGTAATTGATATCTGCCGTATCATTTTGGCTTGTTGACGGATTTGCAGAAATACAATATCTTGCCAAAAACAGCATAACTAGTTTACGTGCTTACATTACAAACGAAGGTGCCTTTACTTTTTTACGGTTCAGCGTATTGGGGACTTTCAAAACCCGCAACACGTCAGAACAACAAAAAAGCGCCAACACGATACGTTTTTACCCGCAAGAGCCGCAATATGACATTAAAGTCTCGATCTTGTTCCATTGATTTATCGTTCTGGTATGTTTGGGGTAACACGGGCGTCAAAGCAACAACACACCTGGACAACAATTTTACGCGCTGGTACAACAGATACGACATTTTGACGTCATTTCGTGTTGACATATCCATAGTTTTTATGCACATGAAATGTATAATAATTATGATGTGACTCGATACAAATAACTTGTGTCATTTCATATAAATAATATGAATCGCCCTCCGCCTAGACTTTTAGTTTAGAAGAGAATTTAGTTCATACGAAAATTCCTATAAAGCGGAAAGTGTCATCCCTGATAAGCCTGTATGGAATTAACTTGCTAATCAAGGACAACACGTTGGGCGCATGCATTAAGTCCCGTTTTCCCAAAGAACGATTCAGATAGATAATGTGTCGTGTTCTGAGAAAACTGGGCGTAATGCATGTGCGTCAAGTGTCGTAAAAGATTAGCCTGTGCAGTCCGCACAGGCTAATCAGGGACGACACTTTCCGCCTGAATTGGATTTTTGCTAAGAAGAGACATCATTTAAACGAAAAATGTCATAAAAACGGACAGTGTCGTCCCTGATTAGCCTGTGCGGACTGCACAGGCTAATCTGGGATGACACTTTACGCACATGCATTATGTCCAATTTTCTCAGAACGCGACTCATATGTTACAAACATCTAGAATATTACCCGGCATTTAAACCATACAGCTAGCACTCAACAGCGTTATGACTAATGCCAATAAGCGTTTTTTTGGTCATCGCTCTGGATATAACACAGTACCTTCTCTGTTCGCATGTAAGATGTGAACGTAGTACACAATAGGTTTTAAATGAAATAAACTTGTTGTAGCCCTAACATTGTATAACTCGCTTCGAGAAAGCATGCTAACTATGCACTGTTAGCAAGGGAGGCGTGCTCACGTACGGTTTGGACATAATAACTCTCAATTTATCTGTAAAACGTTGACTCCTGTGGATCATCTGTCGTGATTGCAGTTGATGTGCATTTTTACACTTTTTTCCACGTTCGTGCCACCATATCTATGTGCTGTTGTTAAAGTCCTCATTTTCGTTGACATTCAGTAATTTACATAAAACACAGACAAGTCCCTTTGATACAAAAAAAGTAATCACTTACAAGTCATACCGCAGTGATTACATCACATGGCAGACAGTCATATACGACAAGTCGGTGCAACCTCCACCCGGATAACGTATCGCGGACCTGACCATAGCTGTCGCTTCAATTAGCATCTACAGTCTCACCACGCCTAGTTAGTTCCCGGTGCGACTAATAAATGCGGAATTCTTTCTCAATTCGGTTGTATCAGTTCAATCGGAATAAAAACAGATTCACTTTAAAATTCGGCCACATTTTCTTTACGTTTCTTGTATGCATTGTCGTCATGATCATTAAAACCAGCAGCAGCATCTTCAACATTAGCAGTTGCATCAGCATCAGTATCATCATCATCATAAACATCATCAGCAACATCAGCAACAACAGCATTAGCAGCAGCAGCCATAAGCATTATTATCAAATCTTATTATTAAGGAACAGCGTATCAATTTAGGCGATAGAATCAACACTATAC